>NW_010421655.1:0-19163 GCF_000710305.1 Buceros rhinoceros silvestris | reverse complement strand
TGCCCAACTTGGAAAGCACCAAGCAGAGCGATCAGGTAGTCACGAAAGGCTCGTTTGCCAAAAGGATTAGGAAGAGTCTAAAACTGGTGATGCCTCAGAGGAGAGAGAACAACAACGACCCACCCTGACACCGTCAGGCCATCCGGAGAGAGGAAGAGGTGCTCCGAACCCATCCAGCGGCACAGGCCGTGGTAAGCAAACCACGGTTCTCCACTCTCCACCAGCACCACGTTTCCTGGATTCACGTGGGTCTCCTGGGAGACACGTTGCTTGTGAGCTACAACCATCAAACCACCCAACCATCTCCATCCTGAAGCTGAACTCCTGCCTGACATCCTGTTGGCTAAACTATTTAGTATTAGTTAGGACAGATGGGGACCCTTATCAGGGATTTGGGAAGGATGAGGAAAGCCACAAGTTAAGATTCTTGTACAAGAGGATCATTCTAGGTCTGAGCGCGGGTGGTAAGGAGCAGCAGTTAGCAGAACTTAAAGATGCTGGAAATTATGCAGGTGACTGAAAAACATCCCACGATCTCCTTGTGCGAGCGAGCTGCTGTACTGGGGATGTGACAGGTAGCTCAGCAGCAGACCAAGCGCTACCCGAACCTGCTCTGCTGAGGAGCAAGTTTCAGCTGCTTGTCTGCGTATTAACTCTGCCTTCAGCTTTCCTCCAAACAGGGCCCTAAATTCTAGCAAAGCTGCTGTAACTAAATGAAGAAGAAATGTCAGATCTTTGCTCAACCCGTAATTCTCCAAACAGTCAACAGAAGGAACGTGTCAGTTTGGCTCCCAGAGGAGCAGGACTGGCTGCTGTGTTCACCAGGCCCCCCCTGCAGCCCAAGCCCTTCCAACATCCCTGCAAGCCTCATCCCTTTGCTTAGGTCTCTTACAACAGTGCTGGAGGAGAAAAACAGACCTTGTCCAAAATGAAGTTATTTTTTCTTCAGGAATAAGCCAGACACTTCCATTGAGAGATATCAAATATTTTTGATTGTCAGTAACAAAGGCATTTGAAATCTCACTGCGGCTTCAAGTGCTTCAGCATCGTGAAGGTTAGCTCAGCACGTTCCTCCAACGGTTTGCTGGTGCAGAATTAACCAGGACATACATCATCTCTTTTACAGGCAGCATCGTTTCTGGTATCTTCAGAGATAACCACACGGATCAGGGGGATTATTGTGGCATTAACTGCTCTGATTACACTCCCTACAGTTTAATAACAAGAGCAGTGAGACCGTAGGTGTATCAACAAAGTTTTGGATTTGTGAGCAAAGAAAGTTGGGGGTTATTAGCAGAATGTGAAAAAAGAAAAGGTCACACACTCAAATGTGCCTCTCAGGATACAGCTGACATATTCTGTGGGGCATGAAAAGTGATTTCTCAATATAGCAGCCTGACTTTTCTGATAAGAAGCAACAGGGACTTTGTTAGGAAAGCTGTAGCTCCATCTCGACACATCCAGAGTGCTTTGGCTCCTCGTTACTGCCTTTTAAAGACACCAGCTATGGCATGTACATGCTTTCCGGTCCTATTTATCTGCCAGTGTCTACAGTTTGTTTTGGCTGGGATAGAGTTAATTTTCTTCCCAGCAGCTGGGATGGGGCTGTGGTTTGGATTTGTGCTGGGAACAGTATTGACCACACAGGGATCAATGCGTTTGTGAGTGCTGAGCAGTGCTTACACAGAGCAGTCAAGGCCTTTTCTGCTTCTCAGCCCACTCCACCAGCGAGGGAGCTGGGAGGGGACACAGCCAGGGCAGCTGCCCCCAGCTGACCAAAGGGATATTCCAGACCATATGATGTCAGGCTCAGCAGATAAAGCTGGAGGAAGAGGGATGGGGAGGACATCCGGGGTGACAGCGTTCACCTTCCCAAGTCACTGTTCTATGTGATGGAGCCTGGCTTTCCTGGGCACTGCTCAACGAATTCCTTGTTTGGCTTTGCTCGTGGGTGCAGCTTTCACTTTAAGCTGTCTTTATCTCAGTCTATAGTTCCCTCACTTTTACTGTTCCGATTTTCTCCCCCGTCACATCAGGGAGTGGAGTGAGCAAGGGGCTGGGTGCTGCCAAACTGCCGCCTGGGGTTAAACCACAACATAATTGCACGAGTGGGATTTTTTTTTAATCAATAGGAAGAAACTCACTTGTATTGGAAATAAACAGCTAGGAAAGGGGGTCCTAGTAAAACAGGGGCTGTTAATTGTACTGTTGTTCCTTCTGCCTAATGATTTCCCAAAGAGAGTATCCTGCCCTCTCCATGGAAAGTTTTTGGTTGCTACTTCATGGAGGAGAGCAGAAGAACCTTACAGCTAAAATTACAAGCTACCACTGAGACTGAACATGTTTTTCCCAGGCACATTTACCAAGGATAATGCAGAAGAAGTTTACAGTTCTATTGTTCCAGCTCCCTGCGCTTGTTAAAGTGCAGAAGACAATCTGTAGTGGCTTATTTTGTATCTAAGCAACTGTCAGACTCTGTATCTACTAATAAGAAAGGGTATAATTATATGCTGCTGTTTTAATTAGCAGCAGATGCCTATGTTTATGAAATAAAAAGTAAGATTTTCTGAAGTGCAGAGCCTTGCCTCTATGCAAATTGCAGGAGCACTTTTGCGGGTTCCAAAGGCTTTGTCTGGCTGTGGCAACTTGCTTGGGGCAGGGCTGGGGGCGCACACAGCCAGTCACTGCTGCACGTTAGACCATGGGCTCAGAGCCCAACCCTCCTGAATACCCGTTTGGGAGAGCTGCAGGGCAAGGATAAATCAGTGTCTAATGTGCCTTTTTGACACTCCCAGTGCTGGCACGAAGCAGGTGCTTGTCCCCAATTCAAAGACCAAGAACCACCAGCACAGAGCCTGCTTTGGGCTGCCTAGCTCAGTGCAGAATGTGGTTGCAGAGCGACCGACACAGGGGAGGAATCCTTAACATGGATTTCTGATCTCATCGAGGTGCTTCAGCAGCACAGAGTGATGCAGTGCAGCATTTTTCTTCAGAAGGAATGACAACAGGGGCTACTGCTGAGGGTCCTCCTTTGCGTATAAGAGGAAAAGATGACCTCAAAACAAAATAAAACCCCCAGTCTTTCCAAAACCCATGAAGACACGCGCAGACAGAGAATATAGATGAGAATAACCTTGTCCAGGATAGAAAATATTTGTTAGATGAGTGTCTAATTTCCATTATTCAGTATTTTTAGCCTTGTTTCCATGGAAACAGCACTTGTGTGATGATGCTGTCCTGCAAGGGAGCGAGTGGATGCACATGTGTATGTACATCTGTGTCCTTCTCCTGATCTCCAGCAACTTTGAACACATCTGCCACCAAAGCGGAGGTTCTGAGCACAATCAGATGCAAGCAGTTTTGTGAAAGCATCCAGGTCAGGGAGAAGTGACCTGGTAAGTTCTCCAGCCAAACCAATCTCATTAGACAACAGGAAACCTGCGGGAGAGGAGAACAAGGCCATCCCTATAACTGCTGCACCTCCAGAAGGTGCTTCAGTAGGAAAGCTCAGACTTGCTTGGACATCAAACACTGCAACACACCGCCCACTACAAGGCACAGATCCATGAGAAACCTGTTCTGGGGTTTGGGAGTCAAAGTTCCAGTTTAGAAACTATTAAAATGCAAGACATCCTGCCTGAAGGTTTGGGATGCCAACAGAAAAACTAACATCTGTCTTGCCTCTTTGTCCATCTTTGGGGGGATCTTGTCCTGCCACCTGTACCCTTCGGAAAAAGAAAAAGTAGTCAGCCAAGCTTGGCCCACCTCTTAATTCCTTTGAGGAAAGCTGCTGTGCTGCCTTCCTCCTCGCCAGATGCAGGAGAAAGGGCAGGCTGGACCATCAAGCTCAGCCTGGGAGAAACGCTGAGCACCCATCACTCCATTCCTCATTTCAGGGAGATATAAAGTCCTTTAGCATACCTTCACATTCAGAGTTTTACACTGCTCTGTCACCGTTAGTAATCCAATTACAAGAACTAAGTTACACCAGGCTGCATCTTAGTCGGCTACAAGAGCATGTAAGTGTAACCCATACCTTTGGCTGCTTTTACCACACATTCTCATCGCTAATCCATGCTCCGCAAGAACTGGCAGTCATTTCTCTGCTCGCTGCAGTAGAGGCTGTCAGCAGAGACACACACCAGCTGCTTTCCCACAGAGCCTGAGTTCGCTCTCACCCTTTCTCTGTGGCTCCCAACCAGAGTTCAAGGTCATTTCGAGCAGAAATTTGTTCATATTCCATCCTCCCCATGCACAGCGTTAATGCACAGGGTGCAAAGCAACGCTTGCACAACAGGCATCGCTCGGAGCACGTATGGAGGCAGAAGAGTCTGGCTGAACAAGGCACCTGCTAGCATTTCATTTATCCGCAAGCTTAGGAGCCTCTTTGCTGTGTAGGATATTTGTGACAGCTCTGAGAGCCTCACCCTGAACATGCTTCAAGAAACCAGCCATGCTTAGGGTTAGCTGCATAAACCCACTGTGGCCTCTATCAGTCAGCGCTCCAGAAGAGGAAACGTGTGACTGTCGAGCAGTATTTCAGGATTATCCTCTTCGTACCTCCTGCTACACACACAGACAGTTTTAACAAGCTGTGAGAGGTCGCATGCAGTAGATTTTTACTGGTTACTGAACATGCATGTTTTATGCACCATGTGACAATTTCACCCTGGGCACTCGCTGATCCTCTGCCAGAACCAGCCCCTTACAGCGCGTGTAGTATTTAAGGTCCTATTGTCAGCTCTGTGTCATGGCAGAAACTATCCAAGTCTCCAACAGCACCTTTGGGGCACTTCCCTTTGGCTGCCCAACAGCATCAGCAGTTATTCTAAGTGGTGGCCCATGTCCAGAGGGGAGGAGGAAAATGACGACTCCTGTGTCTGCTATTACCTTTTATTTGATGATTACAGGAGAAGTATTTCATACTAGCAGGGTTATTACCTGATTATGTCGGTCATTGCTACCAGTACTTAACACAACCTGCTGCCCTCCTGCCCCTTAATTAAGAATAATGGGCACAGAAAATTGGGGCTCCATTGCTAAGACTCACTGACAACCCTGTCGTGAAACGCCACGTTTAACACAAAGGAGGGGAAAACCTCTCTAAATGCAGAAAACTATCTTCTAGAGACTTACAGGGAGCATTCTGCTTTCTCCAGTATCTTCACAATCTCTTTCTGTGACCTCCTTCTTCCACCAGCTGGCATCGTTGCATCTTGACCGTTAACAACGCTGTTCCACATTTTCCACACGAGGCCAGTGGTTCTGTTGAGATGCCGAGACTTCCCATCAGTGTTGGGTGAGCTGGGTTCAGGTCATGTCTTTCCATGTATCGCCACCTAACGTTAAGAAGCTGACAGAGCCCGTGGTTATTTATCTACATTTGTGGACTGAAAGTGCGCTGAAAAGTTTTGTTCACCTCAAAGCCACGAGTAAAAGTGTTTCAGCATGGCCATGTGACAACACAGGAGAACAGCAACACACCAGGCAGGGTTTGTTTTCTCTGGATTAACATCTGCTGCTGCGCTAGGTCACACACTCCTTTCCTGCTTGTGGAAGTCAGCAGTTGCTGGAAACCGTTGGCCAGTGAAACATTTACTAATGGAATACGAAATGCTCCCTTGCTAATGAAATAACTATTTAGCAGCAGGGCTGAGTAGAGCAGAAAATCAACTTTCTTACTTCTCCATGTACTTTGAGATACTCCTGCCTACCACCAGTTTGTGGGCTTCTGCACCCTGACCTGCTGTCTCTAGGGGCTGCAGGGTTCACAGCATCCTTCGCTCCAGCACTGCAGCCTGGTTTGTAAGCACCTGCCTTGATTCCTCTACTCAGACTGGTCACTCCATGGATGATCCTACTCATTTCCAAGACCTAACTCCCTGTTAACAGACAGCCTGTGCCAACATTCTGAAACCCACCTGATCTGCTGCATCTTCCCTCCTCCCCTCCAAAGGCCCTCTCTGCCCATCACCAATCCCTAGCTTCCACCCAGCTCTTCAGATCTTCACACCCAGTAGAAGTTATCTTCTCGATCAGGAGCTTTCCTTACCATGAATTCCCCCCTCTTATGGAAGGGACCAACGGCCCCTCGACCCTTAACACTCACCTTTAAGTTCCTTTTCTGTTCAAGTTCTGTTCTGTTTAAGTTCCCCTCCTGTTCAGCTAAAGCTCCTTTCCCCCTTCCCCTTACTGCTGTTGCTCTTTTTTCTGTTTCAGTCAGTTCTCAAGCCCTTTCAACTGGAGTTCTGTTTTCCTTGCACCACCCAGAATGATTTCATGCTGTCAATGTCCTAGGGCCTTTCTTCCATGCTTCCCTCTCTTTCTAAACTCATTCGATAAGCCCCATTTCCTCAGCTATCAGCTGTCTCTCAGCTTTCCCTCTACTTCCTCCCAGCTCTTCCTCCTCTCTGACCACTTCAGCACCTCCTTTCTCCAAGGATTCTTCAGCACCATGTTGCAACATCTGCTGTTAGTGTTGCGGCCACCCCAGAGCTGTTGCTGGGTAGATTCAGAAAAAGACTGTCCAGGCACTAAAGGGAGACACCACCCAAAAGCCAATTAACTCTTGCAGAGCAATAAAGCAGTTGAGGATGACTGCTGTGAAGCCTCACCTATTCCCTCACCTTTGCAGCACTGTGCTCCGAGTCCAATTTGTAGCTGGTGAAGATGGTGGATGTGGGCAGCTGACACAGTGGTCCCTGTGCTTGTCTGGTTCTGCAGTTCAAGCTCCAGGTCATGAACTAAGGAGTGTTCACAGTATCTACATGCATTTAAAATTGGCAATGCTTCATTAAAAGTGATTTGCCTGTCCTTCCTCCAACATGAGATGACCTTTAAAGGTCTGTTCCAACCCAAACTATTCTATAATTCTACAATTCTATGAAGCCAAACCTCTCTCTTTGCATGCAGTCGCACAAAACTAGATCTGCTGCGGAGCACTTCTCAGTTCAGTGATTTCAGCCTGCCCTCTGCTGCGGGCTCGGCAGACAGCACCACGCCACTGCACTGACTCGCCTTTTATTTCCCGCAAACACTAACAGCATGGGCTGGCCCTGTCTTATGTGAATACATGACTCCAAAAAGTTTTGTTTAAACCAGCAAAAATTAAGAGGTCCAATAAGGTGTGACACTGAGGAGACTAGAAAATCCTTAGTAGGAAATCGAGAGCAGCTCTGCAGAGAGGACTGGGGGGTGCTGGTGGGGGAAAGGCTGGACAGGAGCTGGCAATGTGCACTTGCAGCCCAGAAGCCAACGTGCCCCGGGCTCACCCCCAACAGCATGACCGGCAGGTCGAGGGAGGTAGACCGACATTACTTGAGGTCAGTGACAAAGGTTCCTTAAGATGGAAGGACACTCTTAGTCAAAGTTCACCTGAGGTCAAATCTGATTTTGATGCAAGTCTTACCATCGCCCCCGCTGGAAGCCAGAACCACGTCTAATGTGCTTCTGACACCCAGGGGCTGCCAACATGCACAACCCATGCCCACAAAAGCTGGCTGAGGCCAGCTGGGTCAGAGGGCCTGCACCTTGGAACGGGTGACCTTCCCACCAACAGATGCTCCAGCAGCTCCGAGACTGACACTCCAGTACCCAAGAGCGCTTTAGAAGTGCAAACACAGTTATACATCACCACGCAGAACCACCGACGGGATTTAAGGCGAAAGAGCTGAAGGAACAGGGAGCAGTAATTTGTGATGAAGACTCGGTGCCGATTTAGCAGTGCCAGTCATCTAACCTTGATAGGAGAAAGGTTTTCTTTACAGCCTTGTTAGTAGAATTGGTGGCCAGCTTCTCCCAAGGATTTAGAAGTATCACTCCGTTATAGGAGCATACAGTCATTACCATCAGGGACTATTACGCTCCGTTCGGGGAATTAGATGCAAGCCGAAAGGCATCGTTCCGGATGAACATTAAGTGTACACTAGCCAGTAAAAGTTATTGCAGCTCTAAATTTGAGTCCAAACCAGAAAAATCTCAGCCCAAGATCAAGTTTTCGGTTATTTATCAGAGCATAAAAGCATAAGGGAATGCACTTGGAACAACTGATAAAAAATAGTCAAAATTTCAGCAGTATTGAACTAACAAAAAGGGTGTCATTTTTCTCTAAATAATAAAGACCGATCATTTTAAATAAAACACTCAGGAGTCACAATAAATCCAAGAAGCTAGCAGGTGGCTAATGCCAGTCAAAAGTGACAACAACAGAAAGCCCCAAATCCTCCCCACAAACAACAGAAAAAAGCAACTTTGAGTGTTGCTCTGCTGCAATAGCTCACCTTCTCCAGAGCTGGAACTTCCAAAACAGTTTCTTTTAAACTACAAGTCTTGAAGATTCAGGTAGCTTCATCCACTAGTGTCCAATCAACATTTAAACACTTGACCGCTTGGCTTAGTCTGGTTTAACCTTCTGTGAGGATAAATGTGTGCCAGGAAACAGGTTCCGAGATGGAAGTCACTTCAGAACCGCCCATGTTTTAGCAACAAAAAGGTACATCTCTTGGCTAATGCGAATAAAAAACCTCCCCTGCTTTCTAAAGCATTTTTTCCACTTTCAGCCACCTGGCAACAGGTAGTGTTGTTTCAGAATGTCGAAGTCCAAGTATGGCCTCAAGGTGCTTTGAAATAGCAAAGGACTGTTCAGTGTAATCCAGACTAGATCCCACAGATCAGCCCTAAAAACACTCAAAATAATCCCACATGCTACTTGGGACCAGAGTAAAAGAACAATCATTGGCTGGCAAGGTCAAATTAGCGGCCAGGAAAGATGGTGCTTTCTCTATGGGCTGAAACCACAACAAAAAGAAAAAAATGAAAGACCTACCAGCCCTACAATGTTTGGTCTGATACACCAAGTGCCTTCGCCACAGCGCAAACTCACTCGGGGGCCCGTGACCTGTTCCATCCTCTCCGCAATAACATTTGTCTGAAGCCAAAGGACTCAAGAGAAAAGCCATGAAATCAGGTTTTCTAACTGATTTTTTAATAAACTATAGAAGAACAAGGCAACATTTCAACCAAAGTCATGACAGCTGCATGCTTAAAAGCAGGTACATACATGTCTCTGGATTTTTTCTGTTCTCTTTAGAAAAAAATAAAGGAAAAACTGGTTGGGTCAGAGCTGAATGTAACACAGATCTCTACATATATTCAAATAATCACAGACTAAAGCAAGCTGTAACACAACTGGAAAAAAATAAAAGGTTTTAACAGTGTTTCCAGATCTACGAAATCTTAAAAAGGAAATTTCCATTCTAGGAATCTTTATGCTGAACCAAGCGACCTTTTTATACAGCATTAAAGTAAGGTTTTTTTGAGTTGAGGCACTAGGAACAAACTTACACAATAGCTCAAATGGTAACTGAAAAATCTACAGGCAATAAACTACTAGAAATTTAGAACTTAAAAGGGTTCCTTAGACTCACTCTTGCTCACATTGACACAGTGAAGTTACGTGGAAAACTACTGCTTTTCCAGTTAGAGTAAAATCAGGATCCGATTGTTGGTTCCCAAGTTCCCTTCCCAGCTTTACCTCATTGTCCTTGCTTGCCTCCTACAGATTCTCATCATCGGAAAAAAGTTCCTAAGTGGGGTGGCACAGGAACCTCTCCAAGGTTGATAACGAAATGCAAAGTACCTGCATGATGCTGCATTCCCTGACTTCCTCCTGTTCCCCCTCATCACCGAGCTCCTACAGGGTTAATAGATTTGTGGAGAATTAGATACTCATGTTCTACGAGGGATGCTTATTTTTACCTTTAGATCCACATTTTCTAGGGGGGCCAGTCAGGGACTATTAAGGGCAAGCAGTGATGGTACTAAGGACAAAGTGATTGGAGCAATCACTTGGCAAGAAGAACTTGAGTCAAAAAGAAAGGAGCTCATCTGGGTATTTTATGCTGCTTTCTTTATGAGGACAAGTATTCAAGATCCAGTGAGGTTTCCACCCAGATGCTACAATGACTGGGACCCTCCAATATACATTAAAATATACCTCAATATTTTCATCAGGCACTTAAATAGAAAAACAAAGCAGAAACATGGAACACAGGTATCGTGGTAGCTCATCTGTAAGGCCAGAACATCTTGGATGAAGCACTCGGGAAATCAACTGAGCCCACAGAACCAAGTAACTCTCAGCAAGGGCTGAAGCAGACAAGCATGCTAAAAAAAAAAAAAAGAACAAGACTGAAAGATGGTTAGTAAATATTCGGTAGAAGCCATTAACCACAAACTTTTATTCTTCACTAACTAATGCAAAATGAAGTGTAAGGTTATTAATCCCTTGAGAAGATGGATCCAAAAATAAACATTCAATGTGCTTTCATTTACAACATACTTTTTTCCCCTCCCACAAAAAAAAAAGTTTCTCCACCGATAACAAGCTCCCTGAGGGAATACATTAATTTTCTTTTTTCAGGGAAAAAAGCAATCATTTAAAAGCATAATATGAAAAGCTCCAACTATCAACAGTCTCCCTGTTCCGAGCCCTAACACATTTCTGATCGCTGCTTCTTTGGAAAACGTGGGTTAGACCCAGTCACTGGTCCTGCAAGAGGGACCCTGATCTCCTTTTAGGTACAGTAACTCTTCAAACAGTTATTAACATGTTTTAGTCCAATACACTAAGCTATAGGAAAATTCTACCCGCAAGATCTACCAATAATTAAATAGTTAATTGCAGGCTCTGTCACAAAAATAGAGAGCCAAAGAGAAGGGGTGGAAATTCCCTGTAAGGCTACAGGCTTGAGAGCTCCTTTGTTATGCAAGACAAGGGGCCAACGAAAGCATCTACAGACACACAGAACACCTTTTTATGTAAGGAGAATGCCAAGTGTTTAAACCATTCTGAAGTAATTTATTTTTTTACTGACAATTTACAAGGCCTTGATTATTAGACAAAATAGCGTATTTTAACTCAAAAAAATACAAACCAAGAGAGTATAGAAGGAAATGCTATATGGTTCTGTAGAATATATCACACCCAGTGCACGCACTGCTTCACTTTTCTCATCCAAACCTATTTGTTACTTAGGATTTTTGCAAAGGAATTATTTTGGTCTAGCCGACATGTAGTGTACAGTTTCCGATCACCGAATTAGGCTCTAATTCTGGCATTAGTCTAGAGTCTGAACCACTGCAGCAGATCTTTGGAGTGTTTAGTGTAATCAAAAACCTCATCTAGACATTTTGGAGCAGTTAGCAATCAAGGAGAGTTACAGACCGCATACAGTTCAGTGTGGTACGTTAACCGAAGCTAGAAGTTTTAGTATGCTTATTGCCAATTCCTCCCAAATTTGAACAAGCAGAGCTTTGTTGCAGATACATTATTGCTGAGGGTAATAAGGCTGTTGAGGAAAAGAATATCCAGGTTGTTGAGGTGGCGGATATGGTGCTTGTCCCGGGTTCTGATACATGGGTGAGGGCGCGTATGGCAGATTATATTGACCATACATGTATGGGTTGTAGCCCATGGGCATTGGCATCTGGCAATACCTGGTGGGGGAGAAAAAAGCAGCATACTTCAGTCGCAAAACACTGATAATGTTAATTTACAAATTAGGACTCATTAACAGGCAGAGAAAGACACGCAATTACTGCAAATGCTTTCCTTCGATGTCCCCTTATGCATAGCACCAAGGGTGGTAACTCCCAAGGATCAAATACGAAAAAAAATGACAATGTGTGGAACAGAAATGCAGACGGAAGGTGGAGTCAAGGCAACTTACTGGAACCAGAACTCATCTACATTGATTCTCTCATGTTTAATATCATGGTCCATATTTTAACACCTGCTAAGCCTGCTACTCAAGAATGACATGATTAAAACAAACAAAAAAAAAAACAACTTCCCTGCAACACTAAACACATCTTCAGTTATACCAATAACTGACTTTGAAATGCCATATGCAGGCAACAAGTGATTTTCGATACCAGGCTAACAAACTGCTGCCGAAGCACTCCACAGCTTACCCTGGGTAACCTGGATAAGTTGGGTAAGGAGGTCCCTGGGCCTGGGAAGGTGCGGTGCTGGCTGCTGGCGCACTGGCTCCTGGCACACTGGCTCCTGGAGCAGGAGCCGGAGCAGAAGTGGGAGCTGCAGCTGTTCCAGAGGGTGCTGACGCAGAAGAGGAGCTGCTTGCTGCAGAGATCACTGGTGGTGGTGGCCGTGCTGGTGGCTGTGGTTTAGTCCCCTAACAAAACAAAGTGAATTAAGCTGGAGCTTCTTTCTGAAGTCTTTGAATTAAAAGCTGTGGTCATGCGACCAGTTGACTTTTATTTTTATTTCTCATTTAGACAGATATTCTATATTTAGTCTATACAGGTAACGACGAGAAGCATCTAACAAGCAATAAGCTTTCCATTTCAAACCTGTAAATTATGAAGGCCAGTAAGTAGATAATACACCTCTCTGCAAGGCCTCTAGCCTCTGCCCTGCACTTCACCACATTTCCCAGTATCTTAAGGGAGCGATATACACCAATTACAGACGAGTTTGGAGATCCGAAGAACGGACTTTCTATTTTCAACCCACTAATTGCACATTGTATACTTACCACCATGGTTCTGGGTGCTGGAGTAGGAGTCGGCGACGCAGCAGGCTTACTTCCTCCAGCTGACGTGGTCTGGTACGTAGGCAGAGGAATAGAGGGAGCGCTGGGTTCCCTGGCAATGCTTTGCTGCAAATCTCTGTTAAAAGCAAACGAGCAAACATCCAGCTTAGTCTAAGAGCTGTTTGTTACACACTTCAGCAAGCTAAGCTAAAGGGATGCAACAGAATAAATCTAGTATTTAAAGCATGATCACTGAGCTAGCTCGAATGAAATTGGGTGTCCTAATCACTTTCACAGAAACATTGTTCCTACAAAGCTTAAACAAAACATTGAAGTCTTACTTGAGCAGTTCATCTCTTTCAGTCTTGCGAGCAAAGACAATGTCACTGCATTTGTTTTGGAATTTCAGCAGAATCTCTGTCAGCTCATTGTAAAACTGGTGAAAAAAACAAATCAACCAACATGTTTGATCAATACTTTCAGATTCCATGCTAACATATTTCTATAAATATTAAAATAGTTTAAGACAAGTAGAATTTTTTTAATCCTATTTTTTAAAGGTTAATTTTTTTAACTGTACTGCCTTCCGTCAGTTCCACGTGTTTAATTTGTATAGGCATTTCAGAGTCTTAGTTTTTTTCCCCCCTCTAGTGAGCTATCAACAAACCACCAAAAAGAACTTCAGACAGAAGCAGTAAGATACTTTCCAGAAGCCCAGATCAAAAAACACAAGCTAAATAAAGCCCTCCTCATCTCTCCTCACTTATGCAGTAGCAGTACATAAACCACAAATTTGATAAGGTGATTAAATACCGTGGGAGAACAGATGAAAGAATTCCTCAGATAAAACAGCTCATCTGGGTACTTCAGCATCAGTTACTCAGCTGTAATTAACAACTTTCCTATTTTAATACAAAGCAATGCTCAGAAAAGCTTCCTTTTCAGATAGGAATGAGGAAGCATTTCTCAGCTGTCCAAACAATCAAAATTGGAGCAACTCGCTGTCCTCCTTCAGCAGTAAAATCCTCAACAACATACCTCTCCTCTAGCGTGTCTGCAAAGTTTATTACAATTTCATTCATGTTTCATTGTGTAAATCATGAAAAAAGTTCTTCCAATCCCTTATGCATTATCATACCTTTGTGCCTTCTTTTAAATTGGCTACAAGTTCCACGAAGTTGTCATTTGCTACAGCCAAGTTCTTCAAAACTTCTTCTCTTAAATTCGATTCGTTGTTTGATTGTTTCATCTTTGAGAAATCCTGATGTGCATTCTTAAAAAAAGGGAAAAAATAAGCCGTGAAGAGTAACAGAAGCAAGATCCTGGATGCTGGGGTTTTTTCCTCCCTTACTTGTTGCTTCCACCCTGTTTTCCCAATACCTGCCTTTGCTCACCTTATATCCACACCTCGTACTTCAACATTCGCTCTCTGCCAAGCGCAGTGGCTGTTTCAGAACTCTATTAACTCCCTGGCAGTAGGTTTTTTAATTACCTGTTCTGTTGCAGGCTGCCATCAGCTAATTCTCAAGCTCATGCTGCAGACTTTCTTTCAGAGGCTACACTAATTAGGCTCTCTCCTGTACTACCCTCCACTGATACGCACAAAATCACACTGAAAGTGTTTTAAAGAAGTGCTAGCTCAGATTTGGTTGACATTGGCAAGCTATTAAAAGGACAGGGAAGTGGAAAATTTACAGCAGGATCACCTACACCTCAGTGCTTTTGAGAAAATAGAGACTAACTCAGCTGCCAGAGGCAGCCAAACTTGAACTCCAGGCCATTCAAACATCAAAGTCATATTCAAGATTAAGTTTATTACGTTCAAAGGTGCCTGAATATAAAATACTTGATAAATATGGGCCATATGGTCATTTAGAAACAACTTTTTCCCTTTTGGAGAAGTCTTATTCTTGCAATCCAAGCTGCAGTCAGAAGCTGCAAGTACTCTTGGGCACAAATAGGCCCCAGCATTACTCAAGCCACTACTGTCACTTGGTCCAAGCACTAAGACCTCCTCTCCTGCCAGACCCTAGGCTAGTGTTACTGATAAATTAAGGCTGACTTTACAAAGTCCAGAAAACTTAATTTTCACTTTGATGAGCTTTGCACATGCTAGAAGTCAAGCACATTGTTGACAGCAATTTAAAATAAGCCAGCGTGTACTTCAGAGACTCGAAATGTCTCCTAGAAGGCAGTAAGGACAGGTCTCCTTATCCCAGAACAAAGAACTAGGATGAGGTAAGGAGAAAAATCTAACACAAGCCCCAAAACTTCCTAACACACCAGTTCAGCTTCTTCCAAGGGCAAAGCAGAACTGGGCCAAGAAAAGGTCCACGAGAATTTACACACTGGGGCGCTGGGAGAGTCTGCCAAAACTTCTCATTTTTGCGTTCACTGGGGAGAGAACACCCCTGTACCGTCAGCAGATCAGGGGAGGAAAGGTGTATCGAGCAGGCTACAACAGAGCAATAAGCAGAACACAGTAGAAAGCCCTGAGGGATAGGGGAATCCCTGCCCCTTAGTTGAAGATGAAAGAAGACAGGAGCCACGTACCTGAATGTTTTTGAGAAGTTCTTCCTGCTGCTTTAGGGACCCTTGCACTTTCTCCTTGTAACTTCCATAAATCCTGTCCAACTCAGTCTCAGAGATTGCCTCCTCATTTATTGCACCATCCTGCGCAAGGGCAGTCAGGAACTTGCTTGTCATGTCAAAATTGACAGATTTCAGGTCATTTTCCAGTTGTTCTCTCTCCTTCTTCACTTCATCCAGATTGGCCAGCAAAGTTCTTAAGACGTTAACAACCTAGGCAATAGAAGTTGTCGGGAGTCGGCATGTTTAGAGGAATTCTTGCACAAGTTTACTCTATCCCTTGTTTCCACCCTGCACTCCTCACTTACGCCAGCAACACTGTTGTTTATAGGGGTGTTTGAGATGACAAAACAGGACAAACGGCAACCAAAGATCTTTGAGCATTCCTCAAGCTAATTCTCCCCCAGAGGTCTGCTTCCACTAACAACACTGAGTTACCACAAACACTTTTAAATCTATTTTTTTAATCTGATCCGATACCTTCCAGTAGGATATTCTAAAAATGGCAGTCAAAACCACTGACTTCAAATCACTCCTTCGAGAAAAATCATTGTGATGAGCCATGACTTTCCTGGAAAGCTAATTCATGTCATTGCCTAATATTTTAAAACACTGAACTCTGTCTTTCACATCATTTAATTGTCCCAAGAACCCAAGCACTACAGCCCAGCACCCCGCACAACAAAAGTATCCATCAAGGATTGCTTCGTTTAGACTAGCCAACCCGTCTTGCTGCCCATGGAGATCGACCTTGTTCACACTAGGTGTGATAAAATAGACACAAGCAAGTTTTAAACAAAAAGGCAACTTCTCTTCCACGTGTGAGTTACCTCCTGTACCAGTTGGGACCGAGCAGCTAAGGACTGGCTCCCACAACAATTCAAAGTTTACTTTGTGAGACAAATCACACTTCTATTCAAAACAGAGACAAATTTCCATGCTTTACCTCGCTTCCTTGCAATGTTTTGGCTGGGTTGGCAGAAGGGATGGCTGCGTTGAGCTCCGCCTCGGGCTTACACAGCAGCGCAATGGTATCGCGGTGGGACTGATAGCGCTCCTTAACCTGGCCATCGGCTTGCACAGCTCTGTTCAAAATGTTGTGGTAATTGGCTCCCTCTGGCGGTACAAGGGAAAAAAAAAGGTGTTTATATAATTTTAAAACACTTTATTCAAGTCTGCTATTGTGTCATCTCTCAACTCCAAATAATGGTGCAGATTGCAGTAACATTTTGGCATAACCTGTCCTAAACAGAAATTTATATCTTTAAGGATAATAGAGGCTACTTTAATTGACACAATGAAAATGGACATTTTTAGAGCATCCCCAAAACCCAAAGCATGAAACATGAACTGTACCTGCCCTTAAAGGCTTATAGAGTTCATTGGATGGTGTTCGCTGCCAGCGCTCTTTGAATTTTGTTCGCAGGTCATTGTCTGTGCTTTCTTCTTCATCTAATAATCTTAGTGACTACAAGAGGAAAGTGTTACATGCATTGTAAACTGTTCTAAACGTGAAATAGCTCCAAAATTTACGGCCAGTGTAGAAAATACAGTTAATGCTTATACATCCTTCATAAATTTAATTTGGCAAATAGAAAAACAGGCACAAAAGGCACATATCACCCAAATTTCTCCAGAGTGCTTCCACCCCCCAACAATTTTAAACAAAATACTTATAAGAGAACATCCACGTGACAGCGCCACTTTTGTATGGACTAAACACTTAAATGGTGTATTTTTAAAGTGCTGTTAAAGTTAGAAGCATTTTCTACAGCCATTTAAAGAAAAAAGCTCAGTGGAGGTGTTTAAGACTGTGTTAGTGGTTGCTGAACTCACTTCATCTAGAATTTCTTTGTTCCTTTGTAGGAGTTCAGGCAGATCTTTGATCAGCTGGTCAACGGTCTGAATTCCTCCCTGTTCAATCACAGACTTAGACTTGTTTAGAATAGATTGAGGGACGGTATCGCCAGACACATCTTCGATAGCAGCAGGAAGATTGAGGGATGCCAACACACTGGAAAAGGCAACACATTACATGGCAACTTGATGGCAGTGTTAGATGGGTTTCTCCTGTGGACAACACTGTTATCCAAGCAAGCACAGTCAATTCCCATGGAGGTACTTTGGACAGACAGTGCAAAATGAAAACTCTAACTCATTCCTCAACAAAAATAAGTTTCAAAGCTCTTAAAAGCTAAACAAATCCTCATCTTTTAGCTCTTAGGCAAGGTGGCAAACATTTCCAGTAGTAACGATCCGCTAGATAAAGGACCAACTGTCTAGAGTTACACTCCTACCTTTCAGTTGACATTTTTTTTATACCCTCTTGATCGCTTTAAGAGGCCGCCATACTCACCCATTTGCCAGATTTGTGGCTTCTCTCATCTGGGCTATTAACCTGTTTACCAGATCGGCCTTTCTCTGGTTATAAACGCTCACAGATTGCTGAACTTGCAAGGGAACCATCTTCTCAAACAGGTCTGCAATTAAAGCAGCACAAATCACTCAAGTTGCACTGGGAAGGCAAAAGGACACAAACATCTTCGCAGCTCTTTAGCACAGGTTGTATTACAGAGACCGAGCTAAACAGTGTAAGATACTCTCCCCCACTCTCCAAGAGGTCTTTAAAAAATATTTCTACAGGTCTTCAGATTAGATTTCAGTTTTCAGGCCTGAAATTGATTTAAAAGTAATTTGAAGGTGTTCTATTCAAAACAATTGTAGGATTACAAATCACATTTTCCTCACAGCTTCCTTTAAAAAAACAGTATTAGAAATGAAGAAAATGAGAAAGGGAAGAGAATCGTTTTTCAGAACTCCCCTGTAGAGCCAATAAACTGAAATTTTTCAGCCAGCATCTAGATTAGTTAAGATTGTACGATGGGATGTTTCCCTTCCATTAGTGCTCCTTCTGAAATGAAAAGGGTTGGTTGAATAGAGAAAATACAGTCACTGAGAAACTCGAAGAGAAGGGCACATTGCAGACAGTGATTTTCAACCTGTGGTTTATTCTGCCCCTACTTCCTATCATCAAGTAGGACAACAAACAACTGGAAAAGACAAACAGCACTTTCAAAACCACTGCTGTATACTCAAAGCAACCGAGAAGTATAAATCCACTTCTTCCTGGTACAAATTAAGTTCGGTGGCCACGTGTTTCACGAGAAAACTGTTACCCTGTGTGCTCCCCACACCTCACTCACCAGTGAATTTCTGACTGAGGGGAACAACAACCGGAGTTGACTTCACAAGACTGGCTTTTCCGATGGCCTCCAAATCCTTCAGGTCAGGAACCCGGTCGTGGTAAATGAAGTCATTGTCTTTTTTGGCAGCTGTAAGCGCACGGTTGATTTTGTCAACCAGATCTTTAACGTTTATATATTCATCGTAACGAGATGCCACGGTTTTCACCAAGTCTGCTGCATGCTAAAAAAATAAAACTAAAGTTGAAATAACTTCTCCTCCTGCCTTTTATATACCTAGGAAAACAGGTAAGCGCTTCCCAGTTAGCCAAGTAACTACTACCAATGTACATGAGCATTATTCTGTTCTTAAGAGAATATTCTCCCCTCTTACATATCAAAAGAAGGAGGGAGGGGAGTCAAGTCTGCTGCATGCTAAAAAAATAAAACTAGAGTTAAAGTTGAAATAACTTCTCCTCCTGCCTTTTATATACCTAGGAAAACAGGTAAGCGCTTCCCAGTTAGCCAAGTAACTACTACCAATGTACATGAGCATTATTCTGTTCTTAAGAGAATATTCTCCCCTCTTACATATCAAAAGAAGGAGGGAGGGGAGTAACATCCATTTTACAAAATATTATCACGTTGTTTCATAAAACCCACAGGTTGGTTTCATACAGCAAGCGCTGCAAATTGTTTCTCAAACCCTGCTCACAGTCATGAAGGAAGAGGCCAGAGTTGTGCTTTTCACATCTGCCACTAACAGCCCGTTATTTAACCTCGGGCTCAGAAACTACAGAAACCACGCTGGAATCCTACTGCAAATTAAAACACAACA
>NW_010421654.1:75724-76697 GCF_000710305.1 Buceros rhinoceros silvestris | reverse complement strand
CGATGGCTGGGGTGTGCTTTTATTTTCTCTGCAACGTACCTAGTGGTTCCTAATGCTGTAGTTGGTAAAGGAAAACAGATGTGGGCAGAATAAAAAGATTAACTTCAGGTTTAATGCATTTTAAATTTGAAATGTCTCTGTGCACCTGACTGAACAGTGCGTGCAAACAGAGAGCAGCAAGTGCTGTAACTGACTTTGCACCACCGAGTATTTAATTTTTCAGGTGAGGACTGAGGGTGTGCCTTCCCAGAAATCTCAGTTTGGGGCACGTGTTATGCTGTCTCAGTCTGCAGCAGGCTTTCAAAAAGCTGAACTACTTAAACTTGCATGTTACAAGTGTTAAATATTTAAACCTTTGCCTTGCAGAAAGTGTGAGGAGCTCAGAGTCCTTTTGGGAAATGGCTGTAGGCTGCTGGCTGTTGTGGTTACCGAAGTTTTTGGGAGTCTTTCACCTGGAAAGGCTGGGCTGCGAGTGCTGCTTTGCTGTCCTGGTGGGAATGGCATGTGGTATCGCAGCCTGGCAGGACTTTGTTTCCCAACTGAGGAGTTTATCTTGCTCGCTGTGTTTTCTGCTGAAGGCTGACTATACATAATGCTGGAAGCCAGTGTAGACCCTCTCCAAATACTTTAGCAGTTGCTACTCACTGTGACACTTATACACCAAGTATTTTAAAGTATTGGACTCAAATGCTGAAATTTTTGTGCTGAAAACCATACTTAACATGTCTAAAAACCTGTAAAACGCATCAAATGTAGCTTTCTTCATGTCCTGATATATTTTTTTGTTGTTGTGTTGGTCTGAGGTTCTGCTTAGTTATATTTTACTCTTACCTTGCATTTATTCTGCAAAACATCCGGCTGTAAAGAATGATTTCCACTGCTGGAGGACTCTCACACCCTCATGAAGTTTGGAGTAGTGATGAGGTTACGTGCTGTTTACAGTGCACACATCTCTAACCACTCCATCTGTTCT
>NW_010421654.1:37240-75565 GCF_000710305.1 Buceros rhinoceros silvestris | reverse complement strand
CTTAGATGCAGGAGGAGGAGGCAAAGCAGCTTGAAGGACCCAGTGAAGAGTTAGTACTTGGCTCCAGGAGTGCTGGGTGCATCTTGGAGATCCTGCCTGGCCTTGAAACCTCCTAATTAGGGTGTGTTTTACAGAGATTAACTCATCCAAGAGTGACAGAGTAGAGCTTGCCTGGTCCTGGACGAGGGATTGCTACCTTTTGCTCCCTGTCGCTCCTCCCCATGTTAAGGTAAATTACGGTGAACTGTGGGGAACACCCTGCTGTCAGAGTAAGCCCGGTTTCACTGTCAGGGCAGCCTCCTGGGAGGCAAAGACAGCAACTCTCTTGCTTTTCTAGCTGGTTCACTTTAATCTTTGAGATTAATGTTTCTGCTTTTGGTTAGGTAGGATCTGTACCATCTGCTCTAGAGAAATAAGTGTTGAATTTACAGGGGTTTTTCCACTTCCAAAACCTGCTAGGACAGCTGTGCAGCGACACTGATTTATTGCAGTCTAGTGTTGCTTTCTTGCTCTGAATCAACTTATTCAGACTTCTTTCCCTTTTCTCCAATATCTCTAAACAAGATTGCAGGTAGCAGGGAAAGGATGGAAAAAGGTTTTTCTTTTATCAGTAGCTCTGGTAAGAGATAGGTTACTGAAATTCCTATTTTTTAAGAAACTTGTCATTCCAGTGCTCAGGGTATGATTTGTAGTTTCTAGTGTTTTGTTTCTTATTTAAGAAAATGTTCTCTGATTGTTTTATCATCTGAGCAGCAGTCTCGCTGCTGGGATTTCAGCCCTGGCTGTGCCATTTCAGGACAGTTACCTTCAAACTGATAAAACAGTCTGCAAATAGCTGGACCTTCTAAAACGTTGATCAAACCCACCCTCCCAAAATTAATTGCTGAACCTCCTCAATGTCCAGCTTGCCAGGTATCGGCATCATCATGCTGGGTGAAGTTTGGCTTGCAGGAGCTTGTTTGCTGGCATTGAGTAAGCACTGACGGTACTGTGATTTAATTTAGGGATCGGGTTGATTCCCTTGCCTGGGCAGGAGGACGGATGTTTATGTTTTTAATGTTTCTTGCTTTATCATGGCGTATTGAATGTCAGTCACTTTACCTGCCAAGCAAAGGTGCTGTGTCCATCTGCTGGGGTGCAGGGCACAGGCTGAGGTCTGCAGCTCACCTTTGTAAAGAACTGAGCTCCTTTTGGGCTGAATATTGTGGAATAGATAGATACATGCTTGAAGCACGTTGTGGGTAACCTGCGGGTCTCAGCAAACAGGTCCCAGTCACTTCTGGGGAAGGAAATTTGCACTGAATCAGCCTGGTGATCCTCATCTCTTCTTGCCCGTTGGCTTCCCCTCCATCGCTCTGAGAGTCCCACCATAAAATGAGGGATGCCCTATGCTGAGTTTTACAACGGGCGTTAAAAGGTGGGTCCTTTCTCTGAGTCATTTATGGTTAAGGTACAGAATAAGCAGAAGGAAGTGTTTAATGCTGCTCTTTATTTGGGGGACTACGCAAGAGTAAGAATTACTATCAGCATAAGAATTTCCTGAGAGGCAAGCATGGTTTTTCTGTGCCTGAGCCAGGAATTTAAATTAAGCCTTCTGAGTCTCAGTCCATTAGCTTACATCTGACCCCCGCTCCCCTCTCTTTTGCCTTCTTGCACTTAGGTTTAAATTATCACTGAATTTTATTTGCTTTTGCAAGTTCCAGACAGGGTGACTGTTCAGCTTTTCCTTTCCTAAGAAGAGATCTTGAAAGGATCACCTGTGTCATGTTGTACTAATTACTTAATGGGGGATATTGCTGTTCTGTTTCCACTGATGTGAACTAACTATTAAAATTCAAAAGTGAGTTAAACCAATGTAGCGGGTTATGATCGCAAATGCGCTCTAATCCCAGAGTAGTTGCTAAATCCAGAAGTGTGCCAAAATGCAACATTTAGAAGTATTTGGCAAAGAGGCTTTTAAGGACTGATTCATTAGGGCCTTGAGCAGTATTTTGTCTGGTCTCTACTGTGCCCTACAGGTTATAAGTACTCCAGAGATAGACATGTCATAGAGTTGGAGCAGGGAGGTGGTCAGTTCATGGTAGCTGTGAGTCTGCAGCGTGATGGATGTGTACAAGTGCAGTTGCAAGGTCTAGCAGGCAGCTGCTCTCCTTGTTGAACATCAGCACTACCCCTGCTTTGACCATCCACCTAATCCACTTGGCTGTGATCCTCCACGTCAGGAGCTTTCAGCAAAGAGTGTAGGTCTGCAGAAAGCTTTCTGTGCTTCTCCCTCTCATTCAAGTCCCAAACCAGTTTCACATTTCCGTTGGTTCAGCCTTCTTGTACTGAACACTGGCATGAGAATAAGCAAGCATCCACCTACTCTACTGCAGGACTGCAGGTCACCTCTTAATGTGCATCAGAGGCAGCTCTGGCCTTGAGGACTGGATGGAGATATGTGCGGGGGACTGCAATGAGGACTGGGGAAGCTTTTTTTCTTTTTTATTTTTAACCCTCCCATGTGCAGCTGGAGTGGAGGCATTTGTCTCACTCTGACTTGTGCTCCCCTCCAGCCTTTGGGCAGTTGGATATCACGTGGCCGGGTATCCTCAGCTGCATGCTATCTCTCTGTTTTCTGTATTTGTGAGACGGAGGAATTTGCGTGCTCAGATCCCTACAAATTTCTGTGTAATATCCTCAGCTTTCAGCATTCTAGATAATGCTCTGAAGGACATGGCCTTGCTGGGGTTTTAGCAAGAGCCTGGTTCCTGTTCAGTGCTGTGAGCAGGTTTGATGCTGATTTTGGGTATGATGCTGGTTTTGGGTTTGATGCTGATTTCTGTGGGTACCAGCTATAGCTCATCTCTGGTTCAGGGCGCTGAACGTGCAGACCGTTATCTGGGCCTGGCTGCACCCCAGAAAGCCTCCTTCTGCAGGGGAGTTGGAAGTATGTGAATTGGCTGATGGGTCAGCAGTTGCTTTTAAGATGATCAAAGCTAGTGAATCTGGTTCTGTCCTAAAGGGAGAGAAAACACTTTAACCAGCATGTAAAAAAAGATTGTCTAGGCTGTCCATGGATGTTGGGGCAGTATTAAAGTCTAAGGAGAAGGCATAGGAAAGCTGGTTTTCTGCGATTGTTTCCATACCATTGGAGTGACCCTGCTTTGGTTTAGCCCAGGTCCCTGCTCAGAAGAATCTCTGGCACTTTTCTACCCAGGTCTAGCTAGGAGAAATTGGAGTTTTAACCTGGACCTGCTGCAGGAAGGCCTGTGTCCAGAGGTTGATACTCCTTAGAGACATGCCTCCAAATCTACAGAGAGCTGCTGGCAAGCCAAGTGCAGTGACTAACTCCAGCATGTGTCTCTGCTTCAGATGGATTTAACAGATTTTTCCCCTGCAGCAGCAGTGAGTTGTGTAACAATGGGAACAAAGTCTCCCAGGCTGCTCCCAGGTGAAAGTAAGCATAGCAAGGAGCCTGTGTCGCCCAGCATGGTAATTTCAGGGATTTGAAAGAATACAGAGCAAAACCCCCTAATGGGACTTCTGCCGATTTAGAGATGCTTCAAAAGCAGAAGCTGGAGGTAATCCCAATGTGGGATTGGGAAGAAGTGAGCTGTATCATGCTTGTGCAGTGGGAATTGCTATCTGGGGTCTTGCACACTTTTCCTGCAGTGCAGATGACAGCTGGTGGGCTACACTACCGGCATGGATGAGTCAAAGTGTGTACGCCGCGTGTACTGGCTGTGCTGTGTAAAGGCAGTAGATTGAAGAAGATGAAGATTTGGGAGGTGTGAAGTAGTCAATTCAAACAGCAAGATAAGCTTAAAGAAGTTCAGTATTGAAATTGAATTTGCGTAATTCATTGTTGGCCTGTTGAGGTGCGTTGTTTGGTGGTGTGCATGGATGAGAAAAGCTGGATTAATAGTGAAATAAAACTCAATTTGGATGATTGCTTTGCAGGTGTTCAGCCCAGTGCTGTTCATTAGCTAAAGCACTGCAGACCTCGAGAGCAGAGCGGTAGTTTAATTGGTTTGGAGCCCAATGTGCGTGGGGCTGGGGAAGCTTCCCCTGCTTGAAGGGAAGAGCCACAGGTGAGAGAGATTTAGCTACTGGGCCGGGTCTGGCACTGCAAAGAAATACCTGCTCAAAGCTGTGCCTGCCCCTTTCTTCCTGAGGCAGGAGGAACAGCTAACTGTGGTGATAGGAAGACCCCTTGTCTATTGCATGCGTGAATATCATCTTCATGCAAAGAGCAACAGCAGAGTCATTTCTGGGGGACAGAGGTTTGTAGCAGCGTCATGCTGTTGGCAAGACACCGCAGTGCAGTATTCTCAGCGGATGGGGTAGCATCTCTTAATCGCTGCTCTTATCAGGATGGCACCTATTACCACATGGAAAGACAAAAGCATGGTGAAGGTCTGGTTTCAGCTTGTGCCTCTGACTGGTGACTGTCTGGAAGGTAATTGCCAAATAAAAAGTTTATGTGCTTCCAGCAGCCTAGTGTTTGCTCATAACCACATGTAGCAAGTGGGTGTTGTCTTGGAGGAATTTGACCAAAATACTGTTTGAAACACACAAACTGATTATGAGCAGGAGAACATGATAAATTTTCATTTACAAGCCATCCATCCCTGAACTTCCCTGTCTGCCCCCAAAGCAGTGGGAAGTATCTTGGAGGACTCATCAGACCAAGTCAGGCTTTTATTTCCCCCTATTGCTGTCAAGTTTGAAGATGTCTGTAAAACTGCAAAAGTTTTGCTTGGATTGGACCAGAACAAGGTGCCAGAAGAGCAAGGGACTGTGGTGGGGTATGTGTGCGCTCTCCTGCCTGCAGGCCTTTCCAGTTGGCCAGTGTCTGTGGAGGAGGGCTGCTGCAGTGTCAGGAGATCCCAGTGGCATCCCAATCACCCGGGAAGGGATGCAGAGAAAACTCCAACTTCCAGTCCTCTCCAGTGACTCGCCTCCCTCACTGCTTTGCCCTGGGCTGGCTGAGCAGTGCCGGAGCTTGCACAGCTCCATCGCGGTGGGCACGATGATGCTGATGTGTGGTGGGGGGCGATGGGGGAAAGACCCTTGCAGAGAGCCAAGATTGTGGTGATCAAGATTAACACATCTTGCAAAAGCAGCTGGGGGGTGTGAAAGGGGGAGGGGGCGAAAGCAGGGGAGTGCAGATGGCCCAGCCCTACCTGCAGAACAGGGAGGAGGAGGAGGATGGGGTGAGCCACGGGAAGCCTGGGGGCTGGATCCTACCACAGGTGAATCACCAGGATTCCCTGCAAATTAACGAATTAGCAGTCGGCTGTGTCAGCTCCGTGTGCTGCAGGCCTGGGGGCTCTGGCACTTGCGGTGGGTTGTGAAGGACCCCGTGCCTGGTTGTCTGGCTCATTATTTCTAAAGCAGACTGATACGTGTGGGGTTAGTGGTCAGAGGTATCTGATTTTGAAGTATTTTTAATTGGCTAATGCTGACTTGCCTTCTCATGTCTGGAACCTTTGTCATGAAAAGGCACCAAAACCACAGGTTCCTCTGAAACGGGGAATGCATACGGGGTGAGTCACTGCTCCAGACTGGGCCTGGCTCGCCCTTTTTTCTTTTTTTAATTGGATGGAAAAAGGACATATTAATACCTTTTTGATGACACTTTAATGTGTCTCTGCATTTGCCTGTTTGAGTAAACAAATTAATGCTGTTAATCAGTCAATTGGAGAGATAGTGAAACAGGGCAGGTCTGGGAGGGATGGAGCAGCTCAGTTTTCAAACTAACACGGAGCTGCTAAGAAAGCAAATTCTTCCATTTGGGTCAGCAGCAAATTCCAGCTCTGTTTCTGTTGGAAGTGTTCAAGTGGCTGTCAGGAAATATTTGGTTGCCAGGTGCTTTCAAAATTGAATTAATCCTCCAGCTTTCAAGAGATGTGCAAATTCCTGAATGCACCTTTCCTCTCTTCCCCCCGGCCCACCATTTTCCACTGATACTCTGTGCAGGATACAGCTTCCTGTGCTCCTCCTCTTGGGGAAGAGTCTTGGGGACTTTTTCCTCTGGGATTGAGTGTTTTTAAGTTGCTGTCTGAGCAGTTAATCCATTCAAATGTCCTGGTTAGCTTCTGGCGCTTGTGCTGGAAGTGCTGAGCGCCACATCAGAGGCATCCCTCCGGTGACAGTTCCCGCTGCAGTGGCGTGTCTCCAGGTGGCTTACAGCTGTTAAAACACACAGCCTGCGACAACTTTATTTGACCTGCCCGTATGGTAGCTCTGTCTGGAGAGCAAATAAACTAACGCTGATTCAGTGACTGCAGTATGTTCCGGAGCTATAAAACTTGTTTGCACAGAAACTTGATACAGCCCCTCTCTGGGAGGGGAGTTGATACTCGAAAACCTGAGATGCACGTAAAGCAGCTCTGATCTTCAGCACAAAGTGAAGTTTTCAGAGGGCAGCAATGGACTGGCACTGTCTGCCAGCTACTCTCTTCTGTGGAACTGCTTTTGTGTGTCCAGGTGTTATGGAGCTGCCTTTGTTTTTTCTGCAGGGTGAGGGATGAAGGCAGGAGCAAAATGTCCTGGTCCAGGAATTGCTTCCTTATACACTCTGTGTGCAAGAGGCAGCAATGGGCTGGCACTGTCTGCCAGGCTACTCTCTTCTGTGAAACTGCTTTTGTGTGTCCAGGTGTTATGGAGCTGCCTTTGTTTTTTCTGCAGGGTGAGGGATGAAGGCAGGAGCAAAATGTCCTGGTCCAGGAATTGCTTCCTTATACACTCTGTGTGCATTGACGGATGGTGCATCTGTCACCGGGTGTAAAATGGATGTGGGATCACTAGTTCACTTCTGTCACCTCTTTTCCCCTTGTTCTCTCTTCCTCCCTCTAAAATGGGTCTTTAAATGTGAGTTTGTCTCTGACTCATTGCGTGCCCTGGCAGAGTGTTTGCTTGCAGCAGAAGTGAATGTGACGTGGGGAGGCGTGAGTAGTGTGGTGCTGCGTCCCCCCAGGGCTTTGACTGAGGCAGCTGATAAGTGAGCCCTATGCCAGTGGGAGAAAAGGGCTTTTTATGTCTGTGAAGACAAAGCCTCTTGTTCAAAAATGCAACTGAATGAAAAACTCGATTCTGAATGCCCTAGACTCAGCTATTAAAAACAAACAAACAAAAAACCCCCACTCAACAAAAAACTGAAGAGCTCCCCTGCCCCCCAGCCCAGTGTGCCAGTGTTGGTGCAATACCTCTCCACTGCAGAAAAACCTGCAGAATTGCCTTGGGAGCTTGGCAGCTGCTGTCAGCCTGTGACTTTGAGTCCCACTAACCTTTTCATATACTGTTTTGTTACACTTTCCCCTTCCCAGACAGCTGTAACGAGGCTAGGTGTCTGCTTTTTCTGTGTTGGTTCAGGTTCTTGCTGTCTCCTCTTAAGCAGAGAAACAGAGAAGGAAGAAGCGATGTGAAAATGCAGAGCTAAACCTGTTTTATAGAGTTACCGCCTGAGCCGAGCAGCATAGGGGTTGGGAGGGAATTTTTTGTACGTGAAGACCTACACCGCAGGGCATATGCAGAGTGTGGTATTTCCCTGATAAAGTCAAGCACAGCAGCTTTTAAAAAAGCTTTTGTATTACAGTGGTGTTCGCCGCTTGTTTTAGTGTTAGAGATAGTCAGCAGCAAATTACGTTCCAGTGCAGTGGTTAGAGAATGATGCTTTTAGAAATCCCTTTTTAAGGGAAATCCTCACAGTTTGAAAATGAATTGGTGCACATAAAGGATTAGGAAGAATACAGAACTTGTGTGGGATGTTTGGCTGAATTTTTAGTCTCATAGCTCAGCCTCTCCTGCCTGGCAGCTCATGTCACCTGCCTGTGTCACCCAAACTGTCTCTATTCCTGATAGCATTCCCCAAATGTTTCTGCCAGCTGTGAAATCCACCTCCTATAGGAGGCGTGCTCAGAACTGACATTCTTGCTGAACAACTCCTTTATCCCCTAGAATTCACAGGCAGGGTTTGGGTTGAGGCTTGGGCTGCTGTGGCACCTGTGTGAGTGCTGCCAGGAAGGAGTTGCTTCAAGAATGGGGGTGGGTCCCAGACTGGGCAACCAGCAAGATGAGCAGTGCTGCACGCAACATTCCTGCGTCTTGCAAGGACCTGCATGGTAGCATTTCCTTGGTCAACTAGTCTAATTTGTAATCCCCAAAACAATATAGAGAATTTACTATGGTGCTTTTTTCCCTTCTCTGTTATTCTGATGAAGCTTTCCTGCAATTCTGCCACCTGCTCCATTCTTGCAGTACAAGCCCAATGATGAAGCTGGCTGTCTTGCTATTGCTGGTTTTTACTGACTGTTCAACATCTTGTCGCGTCCTGTGGCAGCTCTGCAGATGCTGGGAGGTGGGGTCTGATGTGCTTTCCTTCATGTGTCTGCAGTTACGCAACTTCTTGTTGACTTTCTCTGCTGCTAGCACTTGTCTGAGCTGCTTTCTCAGGCTGCCACACCTGCCCATCGCGCTCATCTTCAACGACTTCATTCTTTCCAGACTGAGTGAAGTGAAAATGAATATTTACAGCTACAGGCAAACTTGTGTTCTTAAGTAACGAGTGCTGTGGAGGCAGCTGGGAGCCTCAGACAAAGAGGCTTGCTAATCAGAGCACAGGCGTAAGGGAAACTGAGCCTCCTGTCACTGGAGCAGCGAGCTGGCCTGCTCAGCATCCTGCCTTCTGACAGACTGCAAACCTGAATTCACCCCTCGTGCTTTTGTGTGCAGGGGAGGAGGCAGCTGTGTCTGTTGCCATAGGGAGAGGAGGAACCTTATTTCTTGATTTACAGCAATTGTAGCTAACAAAGCGGGAGCTGGAAAATCTTGGGATGCAAGTCTCATTTGAAGTTGTACTGAGCCTGCCCAGATCCCCGTTTTTAAAGACCCTGAGCTAGAGCTAGCATGTGCGCTAGAACGTGCTTAACAGTGCCTCCCGCCTTTTTGCTCCTGCACAGGGATTTCCCTGTTTGCATTTTTCCATCAGTCACTGATCTCTCTTGGGTATATTGGCCAAAGTGTCAGTAGAGCATCTGATGATGCTGCCGCCATGAATGGTGTGGGGAAGAGATGTGGGTAGGTTACTGGCCTTTTCCCATGCTTAGGGTGATCTCCTGTCCAGACTGGCCTGGTGGCACCTGATCAGTGCTTGGAATGGAGGATTATAGCAGATGGGTGTAGGAACTGTATGCTTCATCCTCTCTGTTTCTTAAACATCAAGGAAGTCCAATCAAAGCAGAGTTTCTGCGTGCTCAGGGTTTGAGCGTGGCTGGTACTTGCTGTTCTGCACTTGCCTGCAGTGTTCCTGCTGTGCCTTGCTCAGGGGTCTGGAGGGTGGCACTGCAAACAGCCGGTTGCTTACATAGTTTATTGAGAGACTGGCTCTGGGGAAACGTGTTTATTCAAATGGTAGAAAAGGAGACTTTCCTTTTTGCAAAAAGTATCAGGTATACTGCTTTGTACAAAAAGACCTTTTCAGAATTATTATTTGGGTTTGGTAGCTGTGTGCTCTTGGGGGACCAATAGGCAGGAAGAGCTCTCAGTGGTCTCTTGCATTAATATTTTTAACTCTGGATTTCAATTTTGTGCTCAAAGTTGTGGAAAATCCTTGGATATGTGAGCTTTTTCTAACCTCAGAACACACTGATAGCAGGTAACTTAATGTGTGCAGAATAGCGTAGCCCATAAAATAAATATACAGAGCTAAATATTAACAAGGCTAATGGGATTTTTCACTTGTTAAGGAGTGCATTTTGCATCTTCTGAGTTTCACTCCTCTGTTTTCTTAGTGGGAAGATAAATGTGGCTTGGAGAACCGTAGTGACCTTAGTACTGATTGTTGTTACGCTGCTGTTCAAAACTGTGTGCATTTGAATGCAGCCTGGTTTCACACACAGCGTCCTTTTTCTCTCTTTAGGTACTTCCTAAATTCATGAGATGGCCAACACCATGCAGATATCTAAAGATGAGCTGGAGGAACTCAAGGAGGCCTTTGCCAAAGTTGGTAAGTCATGTTGAGAAGGGGACCTTGCTCCTGTCTGCTGTACATTTGGAATGGATTTATCCCAACCCTAGGAGCAGCGGTACCATCAGGGTGTGGGCAATCTGCTGCTCTCATGATCTTCTCTCTGCCAAGGTGTCCCTTGGCAGCCTTGTTGCTTCTGGCTTCTCACTTCTAGTGAAGGAGCACAAAGGAAGGGACATGAGTCTGGCTGTCAGTGCTGGCGGATAGCCTTGCCCTGTAGCTCCAGGGTGGGTTTTGTTGCATTCTGAGAGCAGAAGAAACATGCAAACAGGTATTGCATTACTTTGGCCCCGGCATCCCTTCAGGGCTTTCACAGTGCTTGGTTCTGATGATGTTGATTATGGTGGAGTGGCTGAGCCCTGCAGATGGTAAGTCTTGGTGCTGTGTTTCTGATTTGTGCAGGTGCATGCGAGGCACTGTTTTGTAAGCTTTGTAGGCAAACCTAATTAGTGTCGGTTTACCTGGCCATTATGGAGCTGCTTGCGGTGGTAATGAAATGCTTTGTGGCTGCAGTGCATGTGCATTGCCCTCTGGTGGCTCTGTCTTCTCTGGTTCTCACCTCCCTGACAGCCTGTGATGCTCAAGGAGTTGCACAGCCCAAGATCCACTGCCTGCCTTCCAGCTTTCTCCCTGCACTGGTATCACAGCAGCCTTTGGCAGGCTGGCTGGGGGAGCTGAAGTGAACAGAAAACTGACTTCATGGAGAAAACTGCTTTCTGCTGGTTTAGTTTCCTGATGTGGTTTACTTGGAGGATCAGAGAAAAGCCAGGGTGGGGTGGGATGAGAGCTGGACTGCAACCGTGTGTACTGAGGTCAGCGCATGAGGCTGGAGAACCACACCCAGGACTGGCCAGGAATGAGTTGCACAAGTGGTCAGAGCCAGTACTTCATTTTCCTAACTGGGCATCAGCATCGTTAGAGCACTGGTTATAAATTCAAATTGGTAGTTGCTTTCCATGTTTATTGGGTAAACTGCCCTCTAGAGCAGGGTGGCTCTTAAAAACTCTCGCTTGCTCTATGTTTGCAACCTGCAGAGAGAAATAGGAATTTCAAAACCAACTGATTATCATGGAGCAGTATTTCCTGTTGGGTCTCAAAGCAAGTGGCATTTCAGGCAGTTCACTTTCCTGTCTCATTCTTCCCAAGACTTTTCCAGCAGCTGAAAGTGAGCTGCTGCAGAGGGAGACAAGTGACCATCGTACTTCTCGCTGCCTAATGTGCCTCTGAGTGCCAACCTCAATAAGGCTGGGATGCAGGCAGCCCATTCTGTCCTTGGGTGAACTTAAAATGATTAACCTGCCTGGAATACAGTGGCTCTTTTTCATTAACGTGTGGGGAAAATGAGATTAGGTTGGCTGACTGCCTTTGCACTGGAAACGCGGAGAAACTCGTGTAGAATTTGGCTTGTTTTAGGAAACCAGCTCACCTTGCTGAAGGGGTGGATCCCTCTTTGGTTTTAAATTATAAAAGCAGTGTCAAAACTGAGGTATTACTGAGAAATGTGATAATTAGCCTGGACATACCCACAAGTGAGATGGGATCTGCTAGTCCTTTTCAGCTGCCTTCTGTTTTGTGTGTGGTACAGCCCACAAGCGTTGCTGTGGGAACACGCCTGTCATTGCCTTTAATGCTCTCGTTCCTTCTATTCTTGCTTAAAGGAGCCATATTTGCCCTGGGATACAGAACTGGTCACTAACTGGTTGACTGACTTTCACTGGGATGTCTTAATTCCATTTCTAGTGAAGGTGAAGAAAAGTTGGACTAAAGCTGCTGTTTAAAAGGCAGCCTTCCTTTCATCTCACAGCTACCTGGAAGGCTTGGAATGCAGCTGAGAAACACGGTTGTAGCAAGACTCATCTGGTTAGCTTCTAGGATGTCATAAAGGAGATGTGGGAGGAGAAAGCTTCTCATGGGGTGTTTCTGCTCACCAAGTTGTGCCCTGCTCCAATGTGTGGCTGCATAGGCTTCCTGGAGACTTGCTTTAACTCTAGCATGGGGCAAGTTTCTGCTCTGGATTTGTAGGTTGGTGAGACTTCAAAGGTGTGTGTCAGGAGTTAAGGCTGGGCTGGGCACTAGACGAATGACAGAGGGGAAGAGAAAGGGAATAAGGGAGAAAGTCTTAGGGAATATATGCAAAACCAGTATCAACCCCCTGATGGCAATCACACCACTATCACCACTGATGCTGTGGGGCAGACTCTGGGGAAGTCCCAGACTGGACTCAGTGCCAGATGGGAACCAGATTCAGGAGCTGGATTCTGGAATGTATGGATGGGGTCGGAGGCGGAATGGACAGAGTCCTCCTCAGATGCTGCCCATTGAAGAGGAGAGCTTGACTCCCTCAGCTTTATACTGAATATGATGTATATGGAATGGAATACCTTGTTGCCTTTCTGCATCCCAGTCCCTGGTAGTGACTGTAAACATCAAGTGTTACCACTTCTAGAAGCAAACACAGTCTGCCATCAACTTCAGAAAGTGCTGTCACTTAGATGAGACTGAGCTAAAAAATAAAATCACGAACAGAGTGAGTTCTGTTCTAGCCCAAACCAGGACAGTGTGTTTGACCAGCTTTTCTATGCAGCTGGGTCGAGACATCTGGTGGTGGCTGGAAGGCAGTGAGGTGTGCTGCTGTGTACTCTGTCACCAGTTGCCTTCCATGGCACTTTCAGGTATCCCCTCTCTCCCATGCAGCTGGTGTGCTGTTCCCTGACAGCCAGCAAAAGGCAGGAGTGCTATCGACCTACTACCTGCTGCTGCTAGAAGCAGCTCACAGGTGAGAAACCAAGGTTAAGCTTAGCAGTAAAGTCACCTACAGCTCAGACAAGCAGCTCCCAGCATGCTACAACTAGGTGTTTGTATTGAAAGTCTTCCTTTTTCCAGCTTCCAGTAGCAGAGATAAGCATCTTTTCTGGAAACATGAAGTATTTAAAAACAATAACCAAACTGAACGCTTTGTTCGCTGCTGCAAGGTGGTGAAACAATGCTCTGAAATGTTAGCTTAAGGCAAAGAGGGATGTGTGATCCTGCTGGAGTGTGTCCTGCTGAGCATATATCCTTAAAAGGAAACGTGTGGGTTACTTTCCCCTCTTACATCCTGTTATTTAAGCTATTTTAAGTCCTTGTCGGGAGGAAGCTGAGCCAGAGCTTGAAGCAGCTTTTGGGTTTTGTTTATTGTGGCTTTGCTGACCCACCTGCATATGGGTAGAAGATGGTGCCATGCATCGCTGCGGTGACCTTTCCCAGGTTTGGTGCGCTGGTGTGCAGGCATCTTCCAGTCGAATTAGGAAACTTCAGATATACTGTAGTTTCCTTTCCATCAGGCAGATTATAATGAATCCAGGCTGTAGCTTGTCTGTTAAAACAATTTTGCTTTCTTCCATTAGTAATTCTGGGTCCTACGCCAAAGGATTTTGTTTGGATAGCTTCTATTTCGACAGCCTCTTCAGCTGTTGAATACAGTTTCAGATTTTGTTAGAGGGATTTTAGACCACCTTCTGTCTGAAGTCTGGCCCTCTTGCAGGACGTCCAGCAAGGCGCCATATGGCGGACCTGCAGTAATGCTGGAAATAATTATGGAACTTGCTGGTGCTGAAAAGGTGACTAATTTTTTTTTGATGTTGCTGTTTTGTACATTAGACTGTGATGCCAGAGAAGGGGATAGAGTGGGAAGTGAAGCGGCTGCACTCTGGGATAGGGGTCTCAGGCCTATTTGTCTTTTTTGACATGTGAAGAGAAGAACGGGTCCATATTCCACCACACAGTCAGTCACTAGTTAAGGTTACCCAACTCTGCTACCAAGCCGAAAACCATGGGCTGGAACATCCAGCAGGCTTTAATCTGCCCTTCTGTGACCAAGAAGTTAAAAGTTGGAATGAGAGTATCTTTACTGCAAAAGCAATGAATTGGTGGGGGGTCTTGCAGTCGAGCCAACAGGCCTCTCCCGTTCGTAAATGCCGTTCGTAAATCCCATTCCCAAAGTGTCCCAAGGGGCATCAGTGCCCTGTTAATATGTGCAGTAAATCAGCGATTAATTTTTTTCCCAGGTTATTGTGGAACAGTAACTGTCGCAGGTGGGTGTTTGGGATGTCATTAAGAGTTGGAAGAACTCAGGTCCTGAGCCCCGAGGGCTTTGAGTAAGGAACACTGCTCAGCAGCGTGTGCCCTTTGCCCTTGATGATGTGCCGCCTGTCTGAGCCCCGTGCAGGTGCTGAGCGCTACTGGTGCGCAGCGCCTCTCGTTGGACAGCATCTTTTCTGGGACCATGCTTCTGAGTTTCCTGTGCTCACGCGTGAGTGTGCATTTCAGATGGCTCTTCGTGCAGCAGAGCTGCTAATTCTTTAGTGATTAGAAATAAATTTTTTTCAGTGATAAGAAATAAATCTTCTCTGAACTGGGCACATCTGGAGGACTGGGAATATGCTTCTTTGAAGGGGTGAATGAAACTCCCAGAATGGGCAGATGTTGACCCAGACTGCAATAAATTCCTGGTATCTGTCCTGCAGCTAGATTTGATGCTTTCATACCGAGATTGATGTCTATCGAGCAAGCATGGATGGAGCAGACAACAGCCTGGGCCAACTCCTCCGTTGCATTTCGATCAGTTTTTTTCAGTTATGGTTTCTGTTCTGCAAGTAAACCAGTATAATTGCAAGGCTGGGGATTAATTCCTTGAACTAGATTATACCCGCAGAAGACATGCGGGGCTTCTTATGTAAAACTCAGCTCTGAACAGGTTTAAGCATCCTTTTACCTGTGCATCTCCCCAGTGTATTAGAGATGGGGACTTCGGAGCTCAGTTCCCTGCTGTCTCACCCAGCATGTTTCTGCCTCATGAAATACCATATATTGTGTTTTTCCTTTCACTTCTGAACAGGCTGAGACATGGCACATACAAGCCTGGTTCAGAAACACTTTCGAATGCTTAAGCTAGACATGTCAAGAGGAAAACCTTTGCCAAATCTAAATCAGAATGACACCCATCAAGGATTGACCCATCAAGGATGCAATATATGTTTTGCAGTCTTATTTTTGTCTGCCTGCTAACATTTGGGTAGATGTAAACCAGTTTTCTAGGTGGTGAATTGATTGGAAGAAGTGATGAACAGGCGTTTCTGGATTTACTTGCTGAATTCGGCAGCATGGCAAAGGGCTGTGGTCAGTTCAGCTGAGCGCAGGCTAAACTAAGGGATGGTGGCTGTAGGTGTGCTGAGGGTGAAAGCAAAGTTATGTTTTGGGTCCATAGGTCCTGGACATCAGCAAGTCCCTTCTTGTCTGATTTTCTGCACTGGCTGTAAGGGAGAGAGAGGATGCATGTTGTGAAGTTAGATTTAATAATAAGAAAACTGTAACGGAAACCGCTGTGATTTATCTAGAGGGGAAATAGTTTGCTGATGACCTCTCAGGCTGGACTCTTTAATAAAGCTTGCCTTTGTAAGCTTATATTTTTTTGGATTAAAATTCTAAAACTGAAGGCCAGACAGCAGCCTGTTGCTATCATTAACCATTGGCCCAAACCACTTTATTTTGTCATCAATATTGCAAAACCTGAAATTTCATAAGGTAGTTTAATGTATTTATGAATCCACTGGAATCGATGTCTTTAGTTTGAGACCTAGAGACGGAGGTGTAGGAGGGAGTACAGGTTTGCTGAGTTACCTTGCGTTTTTGCCAAAAGCATTTGAATTTCACTTTCTTGCTAACTTATAAAAACAATTTTAAAATCTCATATGGATCTGGAAAATGAAGAAGGTTGGAGTGGTGGTGTGGACATACTGCTTGCTTGGAACATCGCTGTGAAATAAAACCTAAAAACCACCACCACTGACGTCCTATTGTAAAAAAATTGATTTTCAATGTTTTCTAAAACAGATTTAGAACTATCCTGATTGTTTTCCTTTGTTCTTGAAAGTATCTCCATTTAAGCATGAATCCTGACCGCGGTGGCTGTGGTGTGAGAGTCCTTCTAGAACAAAAGCGAATTCTGCAGCCCTTCGGTTGTGGGGCCTGGGAAGCTGGCAGCAGCCTGCAGACCGTGAGGGCATTTGGGCAGCAGGAGCTGTGGCTTGGGTAGAGCTGAACTCTACGGCCTTAGGGAGAGGCTGCTGCCGTGTAAAGAGCAGAGGAATCCTGCTGTGTGGGACGTGGGCAGAAGAGTGGCTTGGTGAAGCTGAGTGGGGCTGGGCGCCTCGCCGCATGGTGTGGTTTTGGCAGCTGGTGGCGGGGAGCTCACTTGACAGAAAACAGCCCCAGGAGCTGTGCAGGTGGGAGAGAAGGTAACGCAGCTGCCTAAATGCAAAGACTGCTCTTGTTTAGCTTTGAACAGCTTGGCTGATGTCCTCAGTACAGGCACCGTGTTTGCAGTCAAGCGAATCAGTTGTAGGAGACTGCCAAGTCTCTGCCTCCTCAGCCTATCCAGGTATTCCCCGCCAGCAGCAGTAACCCAGGGTTAGTGTCTCCCCACAGCCCCAGGCCGTGGGAAGAGATGGCAGCTCAGACACAGAATTAATTTCTCTGGGCTGTCTGTACCACTTGCCTACAGCGAAGGGATTTTAACATCAGTGTTGAGCAGGTTACAGCACAATGTGCCCTGAGCTCCTGTCTCTCCGAACGTGCTGGAGGGTCGTGCTTACGTCTTAGGATGCGAATCTAGGCTGTCCAGCTGCTTCAAATGCTCTGGCAGCTCGTGGACCTGACTCTGCTGTGCCCAGCTGGTCTGTGAACCACACTGTCTGCTCAGCCCGGCCAGCCTGAGGAAGGAGGCACCCAAACTGTGTCTTGTCCATAGTGGCCGCAAAACCTCACTTGGCTGAATAAAGAGTAGGGCTGCTGGATTTTCCCTGTGCAGCCAGCAGATGCGCTGACAAAAGCTCCAGATTCATGCTCGATTCTTGGGGTTTTTTTCTTTGCAAATCTAGAAGGTGATAAGGTATTCACTGAGCACGCAGTGCTGCGGTGGCTTGGTGGCTGACTGTCAAAGCAAGTGTCCTTGCAGTGCATTCTTGGGCAGCATTAAAATATCTGTCTGCAGTTTCCTGTCAGTGATAAATGGGTAACATCATTATCAACATGATAAAAAAATGTAAATGCAGTGCTGACTTAGTGTTTTCAATTCAAACTAAGAAGTGCTGTGTTTCATTACCGTCTATTTTTAACACACAAAGCCAGCTGCAGTTAGATGTAAAAAGAAACGCTCTGAAGATGGTTTATGAAAATGCAGATGCTCTGTTGTGAATCTTTTAAAGCTGACTCGGTCGCGTGTGCCGAGAACCATTCTGGTCAGCTCTGCTTCAAAGCTGCCGTTGTCCAAAGCTGGAGAGATCTTGTGGCTTGCTCTGAGACTGCTGCATCCCCGAGATTCTTGGTGTGTTCTTGGTGGTATCCCTTGAGTAGTGTACAATGTGGGCTTGGTATTTTTGTGTGGGCATCCTGCTGTGTGTCCGTGTCCTGCTCAGATCTTGCTTTCAACAAAGATGAACGCTCTGCACAACGTGGCCCCGAACAGGTGTGCTGTGCTGAGCCGCACTAGGAGATTATGCCTCACATCCATGTCTTACCTCCAGTGCTCAGGTTGCTCTCCACGAAGCACTTCTGAGCATGGGGGCTGTGTTTCTGCCCTGCCGCCTGGCGCTGGTCCTGTCAGGGTACTGGCACGTTTCTAAAACCTCCTGCTCCTTCTCTTCCTCAGACCTCAACAGCAATGGGTTCATCTGTGACTATGAGTTGCACGAGCTCTTCAAGGAAGCCAACCTGCCTCTCCCCGGGTACAAAGTCAGAGAGATCATCCAGAAGCTCATGATTGACGGTGACAAGAATAAAGATGGGAAGATTAGTTTTGAAGAGTTTGTCTATGTAAGTGTTATTTCTGAACTTTCAGCAGCCTGGGGACCCCTTTTAGACAAAGCTAAGGAAGAGGGTAGAAGAGGTTGAACCTGGCTTACCCTAATCCTAGTTTTCTTTCTACAAAGTGATCACTTTCGAGGTTTTGCCATGTAAAAAACAGTTCTTTGTACAGATCTCTGCTTATGACCAGTCGTTTGTGCTGTCAGTGCCAGCCTTTAGATGTGGACAGAAGGGAAGTATGTTGGGGTTTAAACTAAAACCGAAAAGAATCCACATGCTTTTCCTATACAGAAACTTTGCTGGAGGCCCAAAGATCATTTTCACGTGAGGTGACAACTGGAGAAAAGACTTCCAGCCCTCCAGGCTTACAGTACTGACTGGAAGCTACTCAGTTTTTCCAGATTCATAGATGAATGCTTGTTTTCCCAGCGAAGCAGTATAATTTCCTTTTTTAGTTTAATGGGACTACAAGTATTTGCTAAAGACTTGAGAGGGCATTTCAAGACATGCTTGGAGATCAGTCCTGGATGCTGATCTAGGAAAACTGCCTTAAAAGGGAAGAACAGGAGCTAGGAGTTAGAAGCTGGAGGGTGGGTCTAGCCTTCAGACTTTTTCTAAGAAAGAGGTCAGAATTTTCAATATTTTTTGTTATTTTTACAAAAGCACAACACTTCTGAGTTACTGGTTCACTATCCATCCCTCATCCTTTTATACTCCAATGACTGAGTGATGAAAGAGTAATAAAAGCATGTACAGTAGGGAGTTGTTTTCATGTCAGCTGTTTTTCTTGATAGTTCTTATTCTATGTTCACCTTCTGTTCTTTTCAGACCCTCTGAACTTTTGAGTTCGGAGTCTCCTAGTAAGTTGGAATTTGCAGTTTGTGAACACTTGCATGCTGGGTGCATGTTTCAGTTGTTGGTTTGAGCTGGTCCATAACTCTAACTTTGCAACTCGGAAGGAAGGAATAGATCTCTTCTGTCACATCTGAATGGTACCAATGATCGAATAAACAAGAAATGTCTTATGGGCCTCTAAATGTACAGTAGAAGCAATGGTTAGTTGTAGGGATTTTACAAACGGGTCTGTTGCTGTTTTCTGACTCTGAGCGCTTTTGTTGGGGTTTAAATCACAAAGAGTGACGTGAACTGACTTGAGGTTGGGTCCAAGTGACTTAGTGGTACCTCAGCGTTAAAGCACATATTTTCAGAGAAGGTGTGCAGTACCAGTAATCAATCCATCACATTTTAAAATAAATATATCTGTATCAAAGTCCTTATGTTTAAGACCAACCAACCAGATCCACCCAAACTTTTGGGCTCTTGAGTCTTCACTCAACTCTACCTGATCACTGGGGTGAGCCAAACCTCTGCAGACCATCAGGAGATGGTTTAACAGTACTGCATCATCTTGACCTGCCACCTTCCCTGCGTTTAAGGGATGGGGAAGGTGAGGCCTGAAGCCAGGAGGCTGACCCTGCAGTCACACTCCGTGGCCAGGGGAGCAAGGCCCCTTCTCGCTTTTTAACAGAAGCGCGTTGTTCTGCTTCAGAGTGCTGTTCCATTGCCTCTTTCTGGCTGGTGTTCAGAGAACCTGCCCATGTTTCATTTGTGTTCTCAGCATGGCTGGAACTGATTTGCTGAAGTTTTGAGGGAGTTACAGCAGGCTTTCAAGCCACTGAAATTTTTTTTTCTGATGGTTGCTCGGTTCTGTAGGACATTAGGACCACTAGTAGTAACACACAACCTGTGCAAATGGCACTTGTGATCTTTCTACGGCATCTCCTCTGTCCTCCAGTGTGAAGGTGTTTTGTCAGCTGTCCCAAGGATTGCCCCTCGTTCAGCAGCAGGAGCACTTGTTGTTCACATTATTGCACATTTGACTGTTATACTCTTAGAATTGTTTCTTGTGTTGAGGACAAAGTCTTGTTTGTGAACTAAGGGCACAGTCACACGAGCATCTGGCTTACGCAGAAAGGTTAAAATTGCACAACAGCTTTCTCAGCTTTGGTTCTGCATGTGTACCTGCTCTGACTGCAAAGGTTTCACTTTTTTTTTCCTTAGTGGTCTCTTCAAATCTATTTAAAAAGGTAAATGTGTGTGAGGTACTTCATGCCTAGTGCTTCTGTTTCAATAGGCACCTGCAATCTGTGTTTGAGAGTGAGACAACTCTCTGCCCCACTATTTGTGTTAAATTTAATACCACTACACCCTTGCTGGGCCCTTCACATTTGCGGATTTACTACGAGATTTGCTTTAAAGCTGAGAAGAAATGTCTGCTGCTGTGGTCCTTTCGTTTTATGAAGACAATTTTTCCTTGTCTAAGAGAGTGCTTTAAATTGTAGATTTTCCAAGAGGTGAAGAGCAGCGATATTGCTAAAACGTTCAGAAAAGCAATTAACAGGAAGGAGGGCATCTGTGCCATCGGGGGGACCTCAGAGCTCTCCAGCGAGGGGACGCAGCACTCCTACTCAGGTATCTGCCTTTCACCTCCTCTTTCGGGTGGGCAGAGGCCACAGGCCAAACCCAGCAGATTTCTGCTGCCCTGCCACGTTCTCAGCGGAACGATCTCACGTGACGGTGAGAGCAGGGCAGAGTTAGGATGTAATGCAAGATTTGCAGTGTGTAAATTAAATGTGTTCTTACTTGTTTCGTTAACTGTGCTTGCTGATGAAGTCCTTCTGTCACACTTGATACAATAAAGTTGTTGAGTAATGAGTATGTAACAGGAATATTCCAGTAATTGGAAGTGAAAGTCATATTTCTTTAAACTTTGTGTGACTAACAGAATAGTGTGATAGTGAGTCTTCTATTTCCCTGGGCCATTGTACACTGATTCTTTTGGGGAAAACTCTGCTATGTTATGAAGAAGCCTGTATTAAATTTACAATTGGTTATCTTAGAGGAAGAAAAATATGCCTTTGTGAACTGGATAAACAAAGCCCTGGAAAGTGATCCCGACTGTAGGCATGTCATTCCAATGAACCCAAATACAGATGACCTGTTCAAAGCTGTGGGAGATGGGATCGTGCTATGGTAAGTCATGATGGCTCCTGAATTTAAAAAATCACCAAAAAAACTTCCCAAAACTGTGGTTCAGGGAATTTGGATTCTGTTTTAGATTGCTTTTGTGACTAGGGTGTGTGCATAATGTTTTGCACATATGAAAAGGGGCTCAGTCACCCAGGCTTTCATTGTCATTACATAATGCTCCAGCTTTGCTGCCAGCTTCACAGGCTGGTCTCTTTGTGTGGTGTTTTTGTGTGGGCTTGTGACTGAGTTTGCTGAAGGGGTGAAGGTGCCTCGTGGGGGCAGAAGTGGTCCTGCTGCAAACAGCCTGAGCTAGGTAGCTTGGGGGAGGGCAGATGTGGTTAAATAGACCATTTGGCAGGTGTGTTAAATAGCCCCTTTTCCTCTGTGGGAATGTTAGTGACCTTATGAAATAACCCATACGTGGATTTTCTGGAAATCCTCTTGTTGCCTTTGATGTCACTTAGCTGCACTAAGTGACTGAAGTAACTTATTTTGCTGCATGCTGAAAACAGAAGGCATCCAGGACTGCTAAATACTATCTGCCTTCTATGTACAGGGTTTCTTTGAGTTCTGTGATTTTGGTTTGGTTTTTAAATGTAAGGGAATTAATATAGAGGAGAGCTGGATGGCCCTGGAATTTCAGTAAGTCTGTATCAATATGCAAAAATCTTCCCATTCCCTTCCATTTATTTTTTCTTTTTTTTTTTTCTTTAGCTTGTGTGGGTTTTTTTTCTAATTTCCCCAGTTTCAAGTAATTCAGGTCTTCAGGCAACGACTGAACTGAGTAGGAAGTAGTTCATAATACAAAGTACAAACTTGCCATGTTTTCTGTTTACTAAAAATCCATTACACCTATGTCCTCCCCACTGAGCAAAAAAATCTTTGCAAAAAAGTGGGGTTTGGGGGCAGTTTTTTCTCGCCAGCAGTAGCACACCTTTAGAATAGGAGGAAGTGTGTTGCCTTACTGGACTCTGCAGCGGATGTCAGCAGAGCAGTGAGTCTTCGCTAGTTCAGTGACTGCACTGTGAATAATTCATGTGCTCTTTTTGCTCCAGCAGCTGAGATCAGTAGTGGCCAGTAACATGTTTAAGGTTTCAGGCTTAGCTATTAGTTACAAATACATTCTCGATAACATAAATATTAACTTCCGATTTACACAAGCTTGATGTAAAAAAAAAAATACACAAAACCAAACAGGCAAAAGAAAATGTGCTGTGGTGAGTATTGTAACAGTGCATTGAGTTTTGCTGAGATTAATAGTTGAACAACATTTAGTGTTTATTGTTTCTCCTCCTACCAGCAAGATGATCAATCTTTCTGTTCCGGACACGATTGATGAAAGGGCGATTAACAAGAAGAAACTCACACCATTCATAATTCAGGTATAACACACATTCGTGGTTTTGCTGAAGTTCGTATTTAGACAGAAGGGACGAAAGCAGCGTGGTGGCGCGAGGCATTATTGTGGAACTCTGGAAAGAAGCGAGTTTTATAACCTGCATTTAATTATTGAAGGCAGTTTTGTACTGCACATAATTGACGGTGCTGTGGGTACAGTTCAAGTGCTAACTTAATGACAAAAAGCGAGGTGCGCTGCGCCCCTGCCATTGCTGCAGTGATTATATACAGCGCTGGCTTTTTACCACAGTGAGGTTATTGGCACTGGCTGTCTGTGAATCATTTTGTAGCAGGACATAGGCTGGTTTTGTGAGATAAACTGTGCGTATAACTTAACACTTCTCTAGCCTTATTCTTGTTGATGCCACTAGATGTGACTAACTCAGAGGCTGAAACTAAATACCAAAGGTTGAAATTAAACCCTGGTGTCTGGTTCAGTTCTTATTGATTCAGCCTGCTGCCACCACAGCTACGTTAAAACTTCAGCCAGAGAGCAGGCAGGGACGTTTCCTCCCAGCTGCTGCTGTTGGAGCAAGTACAAGGGGGAAATCTCTGCTTTTGCCAGTGCTGGGTGAAAGCAGCATCTCCCCTGGCTGTGTCTCATTTGGATGTGTCGTTTGCAGGAGAACCTGAACCTGGCATTGAATTCCGCATCTGCCATCGGGTGTCATGTTGTCAATATTGGCGCAGAGGACTTGAGGGAAGGGAAACCCCACCTGGTCCTTGGGCTTCTTTGGCAGATTATTAAGATCGGTTTGTTCGCCGACATCGAGCTCAGCTGGTATGAAGGTAAATGAAGCTGTAAGTGATTACTTCTAAAGCATGAAAACCATGTTGCTTACACTGTCATCTCCAGCCTAGTCACTGCCTCTTCCCTCCCCTTCTCGCCACTGAAAGCGGGGTACTTGCCTTCAGGTTCACCAGGGCCTGTGCCAAGTTGAGTGCTCTCCAGCCTGTTTATAGCTGTGAAGCAGGTTCAGGCGGGTGGGTTGTGCCATCCTGGTAACGTGTGTCAGCCTTGGAGAACTGGCTAAACAGACGTCTGTCAGTCAAGATGCACCTTGGCTCAAGCCTTGCTGTGCAGGTGAGCATGTTGCTTTGTGATGCCTCTCTCTGCTCAGGCTCTCCCGCTGGTTCAGCCATATGCACATAGCGGTGTTTGGAAGTTGCAAAAGTCCTCCTTGCTACTGTCCGCGGTGCAGCTGAGCTCTTGCTTTGTCCTTGGCAGTGGGACAGTGGTGCTGCAGCTCTTGCCCGGTGCTTGCTTGGTCCTGCATGACAGCCTTCAAAATTTAAACTTCTCAAATCATTCAGAGAGCTCTCTTATTCTGGTGTGGGCTGTAAGAGCACTCGGATGGAGGGGCTTTGGTGTCTTTTATTTAAACTTTTTAGTCGTGGAGAGGTAACATTGTTTGGCTTAGATTGAAAATTCATGGCAAGGGAAGCACTGGCCGACTGAAAGGGTGCTTCTTTGGGTTTTTTTTTTTTAAACAGTGCGTATGAAACTGCTTGGAAGCATTTTTTCATTGGGATAGAAGTACATTTACATTTAGCTTGCTGTCATCAGCTTAAAAGACTGCATGTAAAATCAAGAGAATTTTATTACACTAAAGAATGGAAAATTTTTTACACACAGTTTCCTACATCATTCCTACGTCTTTTATGTGTAACAACCAACTCAGGAAAACTCCACTGATACCTGTATTGTTTTGACTTACTCAGTAATTGGTATTGTCCCCCCCTTCTCCCCCAAAATGCTGTTGCAGCTCTAATTCTGGTATGCAGGATTGCATCTTAAAGTCTTTCCTTCCCCTCACAAGCATTTGTCTTCTAGCACTGGCTGCCTTACTTCGTGATGGTGAAAATCTGGAGGACCTTATGAAACTATCCCCAGAAGAGCTGCTCCTAAGATGGGCCAACTTCCACTTGGAAAACGCAGGCTGGCATAAAATCAATAACTTCAGCTCAGATATCAAGGTACCAAGAGCTCTCCTGGCTTGCATGTGCCTGGGAAAAGGCTGCGAGCCAGCCAGGACTGTGCTTGCATGTGTAAATGAGACCCTTCATCCACAAACGGGGCCTTTCTTAACCTGAATATACTGAGCAGGCTTAACAAGGGGTTTATGGATGGTTCACTTAAGTTACCCGGTGCTGTCCTCCCTTGCCATGAGGTTGAGCCCAGTGCTGAACCTGTCTTGAGTGTTTCCTCCAGTGCTGATGATGGAATTTCATCCAAAAAGAAATCATGGGTTGGAGAGAGGAAGGGAAACAAGACCTGTTATTCTCTACACTGGGCTGAGCAGAAGTGGGAGCAGGGAGTCTTATAGCTGTTTTTAGGTGTGAGGGGTTGGCTCTCTTCTCTCAACACCAGTGAAAAATGGAGGGTGGTGACTCCTGGGCAATGTGGAGTTTTTGGATGCTGGTCTCAACAGGTTTCTGTAGCTTATTCACATGGCCAGGTGTTTTGAGGAGGAGAATGAAGACTGAAGTGGTTTCCAGGTTTAAAAAACCTGTTGAGGTGGGAAAAATGGTAATGGAGGTGCAAGGGGAGCCCAGAGCTCCCCTGTGTGTGTGCAGGAGTGCACACGCACATGGCCACTCCTATTTCTGATTTCAGAGTTGCTTACAGCTTTGCTGATAGCTGTTGGCTTGTCTGGTGCAACCCACAGGCAACCAAGATGTGCTGAAGTCCTTCTTAGTGCTGGGCACTGAAAGGACTTTTAGCTGATAAATAATTACTGCAGCTGTCTGCTCCTCCTAGTTCATGACCATCCCAGGCCTCTCTCCTTTAAGCTACTGCAGCTAATGGGCAGGCACAGGAGAAAACATTCCGAATTGCTGTAGGGGCCGTGAGAGCAAGCAGCATGGAGTCACCGCCTCTGACCACTGGAGAGCAGGCTGTGACACCAAAGCTTGCAGCAAAGGCATCTTTCAAACAGTTAAAAATCGTAGTTTTAATCTTAAATATATCTAACCGTTTCCCTTTTTGTTTCCTTTTCTGCTGCCTGGATTTCTGCCATTATGCTCTCTTAAGCTTACAGACTTTGGTAATTCAGTAAAGGTACATAAGCCAATTATGCACAAGAACTTGTTAAAGATGAGCCCTGTATGAATCATTACGGTGTATTCACCTCTGTGCAGGAGACCTGAGTTTTCTTTTTCATCCGTTTCAGGATTCCAGAGCTTATTTCCACCTCCTCAATCAAATTGCACCTAAAGGGCAGAAGGAAGGAGAGCCTCGGATCGATATTAACATGTCGGGTTTCAATGTAAGTGTTCAGGCTCTTCACGCTGTACAGGCGTGAACTACCTGTACCCTGTCATGCCCATGACATCTAGGTAACCTCGTGTCTTAATTTCCAGAGCATGTAACATGTCAGTTATGTGCTAAATGAGTGGTTGTTGCAGGCCTGATCACTACCCGCTAATTAACGTATGGTTGAGAAATCATTTGTGGTTATGGTCCATTTGGGAGCCTGCCGACTGCTACTTTTGAACCGCCAAGTTCAAAAAGCATACAGGTTGGAAAGCATGTAAACTGGGGCAGCACCGTGCTAGGAGAAATACCGAGACAGACGAGGACAGTTACACCCACAGCAGCAGGGATTAGCATGCATGCTTCATCCCTTTGATTAGCAAGTGATGCCTAATGAAGGCGGGTGCAGCTGTGACACTGCCCCCGCTAGCAGTCAGGAGATTTTTTAGCATCTGCTCTTTTAGCCCAGTGTGTTCCATGACAGCTCTTGTCCATTGCCTCCCTGGCAGGAGAAGGATGACTTGAGAAGAGCAGAGTACATGCTTCAGCAGGCAGATCGGCTTGGCTGCCGACAGTTCGTCACACCAGCTGATGTGGTCAGTGGCAATCCCAAACTGAACCTGGCCTTCGTTGCCAACCTGTTCAACAAGTACCCAGCACTTACCAAGCCTGAAAACCAGGACATCGACTGGAACCTTCTGGAAGGTGATGGCCATATCTGTCCCAAAATTGGCAGGCGGGAAATATCTAAAGTAAATGCTTGTCACAAGAGTCTGTGCCCAGCAGAGGTGTCTCCATTGAAGTAACACCCTTGATTTAAGGTTTCAGTGTTGCAGTGATTCTTTAATCATTTGGTGCAGGTGAGGAGGGTAGTTGACAGCCTGCTCAGCTGCTCTGCCCCTGATGTGGAGCCTGAACCTGTGGGAGCACTGCCGGCAGCCCATCAGTCCTGATGGCAGGACTGGGAACTTGGTTTCTCCACTTCCTGCTGTGGGCAGGAGGACCTCGGTAGTTCAGTGAGACGTTCATGGGAGCCCTGGCTGAGGAAAGAACTGGCGTTAGGGCTCCGGCTGCCTGGCTCTCGGACAGCAGTTGGCTATCACCTCTGTGAAAGACAGATGTTTTGCAGAAAGTGCAAAACACGTGCTCTTCTGAGGCCTGGAGAAATCAAACTGATATCCAAAACTAGATATCAGGGCAACTCTCTTCCTTTAAAAAAAAAAAAACAAACCCCACCTATAATAGGAAAAAAAAAAAACCCTTTTCTGCTCTGAAACCTAATTGATGAGCTACGCTGCTCAAAGCTCCCTGCCTTGTAAAGTGGAAAACCCTGCACAGCTTTGAGCTTGCAGAAGTTTCATGAACCTGTTTTCTCTAGGAGAGACACGTGAGGAACGGACCTTCCGCAACTGGATGAACTCCCTTGGTGTGAACCCCCATGTAAATCACCTCTACGGGTAAGTGCTAAGTTCTTGGGAGAGGCTGAAGAGATCAGACTAGAGTTCTGCCCACGCTGGTGTCCTGTTGCCCACAGTGCTGAGCGAAGAACTTGAGAAAGGGTGAGGTGGGGAGTGGGAGATGCTCGCTGTGTGTTCCCTGCAGTCTGTAGCTTAGGGACGTCTGAGCCAGCACTTGGCACACCAGCAAGTGGCTTTGAGGGCTGAGGATAGCTGATTTTCCTCTCTTTGTGTAAACCAATACCCTGATAGCCCAATACATTTGGAACTACTCGAGCAACTGCATTAGAGCAACTGGAACTAAATTCCCTTCACGGGCTTGCCTCCTAACTCTGATGTCCTGGTTAAGGTACTCTGGGTCCCCATAGTCAGTGGGCTGAGGTGGCTACCTTTGGATTTTATGGAGCAAAATTCTTCCCTGGATTTGTTGCTGATAATTACCATGCTACAGCCTGCTGTAGCTCAGCAGTTAGCTGATGTTATGCACAGAGCATTTCTCCTGCCCTGAAAACTACAAAGTGGTTTGAATTTTTTTCCTTTTAGAGTTGTTGAAATCATAACAGCCTGTAAAGAGTAATTATGATGTGACAAAGTCAGGGCGTTTAAATCTTGAAACATTAGGCTTAATCAATGTTTTCCACTTCAGCGATCTCCAAGATGCACTGGTAATACTACAATTATATGAAAAGATCAAAGTTCCTGTTGACTGGAATAAGGTTAACAAGCCTCCATACCCTAAGCTTGGAGCAAATATGAAAAAGGTAGGCATTTCAAAAGACTTTGAAAGAAGTCACAGACACTGAATTTCCTATTTGAGGCTTCCAGTCAAGTGAGTGTATTTGTGTTAGTGATTTTCTGTTTAAACTCTTTTTCTGTGTAGCTAGAAAACTGTAACTACGCTGTAGACTTGGGAAAGCATCCAGCTAAATTCTCCCTGGTTGGCATCGGAGGACAGGATCTGAATGACGGAAACCCGACGCTGACACTAGCCTTAGTCTGGCAGTTGATGAGAAGGTAGGACCTGTCTCAAGCATGTAGAACTTGTGAATGGAATACAGAGGTTGGGAAGTGTTCTGCCACAAGAGCGTTGCAGCTCTGGAAGAGGTCACCCAGAAAGACTGTAAACTCTGTTCTTGGGTGGTGTCTGAGATACAGCTGGACAAAACTGTGGCAGAACTTGTCCTGCTGCACTTGGGAAGCTAGAGCAGAGACCTCTGGAGATGCTGCTGGTGGATCTGAACATCCTGCTGACCAGGTTCATATTTCTGTCACCTGCGCAAGTCTGATCCACATGCAGGAACATTTGCACAACTTTTCTGTTCTAATTTTTAATTGGAAATTGAGAGAAACATTCTAGGGTTGCTTTATAATCCCTTTCTGCATTGGAATGGGGGGAAGGAGAAATTTAATAGCAGAGTAAGCTGATAGTCCTTTTTCTATGTCTGAAGAATTCTGTGATCATGCAAACACATCTGCAAAATTTTTGCATGGTATTTGGCATTAGAGGTGAGACTGCTACCTTGAGTTGATCCACATCTTTTAGGTAGTGCGTTACCCCTGTAGTGGAAATGGTCAATGGTGAAACAGTTTAATAGGTGTCCTGAGTGCAGGCAGTTCTTTGAGCTCATATCAAAGGCCTCGAAAGGCTAGAAAGACCGAATGTTTTCACAGAAATGACTCTTAAGATAGACGATTTGTCCTTTTTTGCTAAAGGAGTTAAAAAAATAAAAAGCAGAGCTGAGACTGTGTGAGGATTTTTCCAAGCTGCTGTGGGCTTACATTGCATCCTGGCTGCACATTCACTGGGCCTTTGCGCCGGCTCTGTGCCTAATCTTTTTCTCTCTGTTGGTTCTCAGGTACACGCTGAATGTCCTCGAGGACCTGGGTGATGGTCAGAAAGCTAACGATGACATCATAGTCAGCTGGGTGAACCAGACCCTGAAAGAAGCTGGCAAGTCCACCTCCATCCAGAACTTCAAGGTGCAGGTTCCCCTCTTGCATCCAAAAGGACAGGGTTGCCCAAAAAAGTATTTCCTTGGTTGGAGGAACAGCAGGGGCATCTTAGAAAGCGGTTTAAACAGGACAGGATTCACTCTGTCCTTGATCGCAGTGGCTTCAAGCTACCAGAGAGAAGGCTTCTTATGACTGCCTGTGGTGGGGAATAGCAGGGAGGCAAGAGAGCTGATGGGGTGGCAGAGGAGGGGGAGGGTGGTCGGGCTCTGGGACAGAGAATGAGGGCCGAGTTGCTGGCAAAGATAGAGGCTGGAGCTGGTGAGCGTTTGTAGGTGAGTGGTGTCCTTTGGGGTGTGATCAGTGGGATGGACTTTCCTGCACATCTCATCTGCCTGCTTTGTATTTTGGTGATGATCTGGTCCTATTACCAAAGGAGAAGCAGCAGTTTGGTTTTCCCTGTGGCCCCTGGGGAATAATCACTGACACTGCTGCTTTGAAGCGGCTTGTTTAAAGCTTGTTTTGTTGCCTATTGCAGAGCAGCTGAATTGAGGTGAGAAGTGTGCTTTCAGGATTAGACACTCATCTTCTCTTGTCTGTCCCTGTATTCTCTAGGACAAAACTATCAGCACGAGCTTGGCGGTTGTGGATTTAATTGATGCTATACAGCCTGGTTGTATCAACTATGACCTTGTAAAGACCGGTCATCTATCAGAAGACGACAAACAAAATAATGCTAAGTAAGCTTGCTGTCTCAAGAGCTGTTTGGCATTGAATGAGTGTGCCTTCTGTGTGCTGCTCTTAAGCTGCAAGTGCTTTTACCACAGTTTATTACTGTGTTTTTAATCTCTTTTAGCACTGGCCCTTTTAGACAGGCAGTGCTTCTTGAAATCCAGTTGCTGTCTTTGCCCGAGACGCTGGAGGGAGTAGCTGAGTGGACTCTAACTTGTTGAGAGAGATGCAGAACAGCCCAAGCAGTTCTTAGCAACGATCCTCTTTTTCACCTGCTTGTTCAGGGCAGGGGGTGCTCAGCTGGTGGCTCAGGGTTTTGAAATTAAACCCTCCTGAATCTCTTTGAATCATCGCAGGTGAAGTGAGAAGTACGGCTGTTAAAACGTGCCTTTGAAATGCGTGTTCTGCAACTGGTCTCAGTGGCAGAATGTCAGCAAACCTTCCTGCAGATCATAGTCTCGCTTGATTATTCTTAAAGAGCAAACGGGAGGGGAAATGTAAATGTTAGCTGATTAATCCTTGGTTATACATGCTATAAGCCCTTACAAATATTAATTGCTATTAATTATTAACAAATACTAATTTTTAAACTGTTTTGTAAAGTGGACTTGACACTCAAAGGTCATTTTGCTCATTAAAGATTTACTGAGGAAAAGGAATACAGCAGAAGATTTAAAAACCCCATAAAATAAATAAATGTGGGGTGATTGGACTGTTGCACATTTTGGATCTTAATAAAGAGGCTAAAGGGTGAGATTGTATTGATAGGGCAGGAGCTGAACTGTCAGTTATTGGTAGCAGTCGCGGTGCTGACCCACTCCTCTTCCCGTGGTGAATAGGTACGCTGTGTCCATGGCAAGAAGAATCGGAGCCAGAGTTTATGCTCTTCCAGAAGATCTTGTGGAGGTGAAACCAAAGATGGTCATGACCGTGTTTGCCTGCTTGATGGGCAGAGGAATGAAGCGAGCATAAAAGTGTTGATCCATGTGAAGGAAAAAAAAAAAAAAACAAAAACAAAACGCAACAAAAGCCCACCCTGCCACCCTGGGTGCATGAGGAGCAGATCGGCTGTGACCACGTTGAAATGCTCTTGGCCTAGGAACTGTTGAAGTTCAAAGGACTTTGTTTTGCTTTGCAAGACAAACTCTTACCAAAATTCTCAGGGAGAGGAGTTTTAACCAACAGATGTGCTCTTTTCCCAAAGGAGAGTTTAACTTCTCAAGAGCTCACAGAAACGCATTCATAACAGGCCCGCATCTTGCAATACCGCTCTGGAGCTGTTTTCGTTCCATTATTTCTTAGATATTTGGTGCGTGGTTTTTTTGACCCCGAGGGCTGTAAGGTGGTTGGTATGAGTTGTAATGGAAACAAATCTGATTTCTATCTGTGATCCAGTTTAATTTCTGTTATGTGGTCCAAGCATGTTCTAGGTTTGACCACTTCCTTAATTTTGCAAATAAAAGATACAGTACAAAATGGGGACCTGCCGGCCAGCTCGCAATGCTGCATGAGAAACGTGTAACTGGGAAGGTGGACCTTCCTCTGGTGTTCTCTGTACATGGTGCTTTTTTATACATCTAACTGTTTGGATTACAAATGAGGCGTGGCAGGTTTTTTTCTTGACGCTTATAAAAAGGGGGGTTTTGGTTATTTTGGTTTGGGTTTTTTTTAAAGTTGTATTGGAGAATACCACCATCCTCGGACCTCTCACGGTAACATGATAGCATGTTGCTGATGGCACAGTTACACCTGAGAATGGAAGTGAATGCTTTTTCGTATGCATCTTGGTTCAGTTCTGGGCACCTAGAAAATAATTTTTACAAAGATCTGCATGAAAACTATAACTTTTTTATTTAAAATGCTGTTGGATATAAAACCATACTACATTGTGAAGAGGTTTTGTGCAGGGAAGAGGCAAATGTTATAAAAAGCAGGGTTCAATAAACTGAACAGCGAATGTGCTGGAACATAGAACTATTTTTAGAGATAAAAGGAAGCGTTGTCGCCAAAGAAGAAAGATGCTCTATCCATAGGATTTAATATTATCTTGCTTTGGCAAGCTGTTTGCTATATTTTGAGATCATATTGCTATTACAGGCTATTCAAAGTGATGTAATATGGTGGCAAAGCATTAGTTGAAATAAAAACATTTAAATACATGCTTCTGTCCTTACTTACAGTGACCCAGCATGGCAGCCTGTCCTCAGCTGCTTTAGGTTGCCTTTGGATGATCTTCTTGTTTTGCACCAGGACCGTTGATCTGTAAGATACCTAAAATCAGGGTGTGCTCGCGCAACTCTTGGTTTTTGAAATAGGCACCGGCAGTGCAGTTATTCTCAGCCCGTGTTTCGGCAAGGGTTTGCCTTTGTGGCAGCGTCTGTGAAACCTTGCTCTTGAAATCTTGCCATGTGCGCAGAGATAACGTCTGTAGGTGTAGGAAGGAGTCCCACTGGAGTGAAACCCAGAAGGAAGAAAAGTTGTTCGCTGTGTCAGGGACGTGCCCTCTGGGCTCATTTCCAGAAACTGCTGTTTCCAGTGGCAGCTGACACAGGTCTGGCGTGATTTGTGTCTCAGGCTGCTGTGGAGGGAGAGGGGATGCCACTGGCTGCTGGGGGGGTGTTGCCTACTCGCTGTGTCCTACAAGGCTGGAACAGGGCTGTGCATGCCGGAGGGAGGTGGTGATCCCAGTGCACCAATTGCTTCACTCATGCAACCCGTGAGTAAGAGCCTGAGCATCTGGTGAGCTTTGCTAAAGCAGTGGCCTGAGAATGCAGAAGTCCTTAGAGCAACTAGTGGCTTTAATGAAAATCAGGAACAATCTCCGTGGTCCTGGTGTCACGTAAACAAACTTATGTGACCTTAACTACGTAAACCTGGTCTGGGTTGTTCCCCTCCTGACCTGTCTGGAATGATTTCCCCCCTCCCCCTGTGGTGAAAACAATGTGCAAGAGGCACATTGCAGCTTGTCTGCTAATGGAATGGGGATGAGTTTGTGGATTAACCCAGGTTATGAGGTGGTGCCTGGCCTTCTCTTTCTTGGGCAAGCAGGGTGGCATAGCTGTGGGCTTGAGCCACTTCAGAACCCCCACAAGCCAAATGCTTGGAGTAGTGTAACCCAAATTCCAAATACATCATTCCCGATCCCATGCTCTAAGCTGTCACATGGTGTGACGGTGCTGGTGGGAAGGAGCTCTGTTCCAATGCAGCGTTTTCAGGGCTCCTGAACCATGTATGTGGTTGTGTCCTCACTTTCGTTTTTCTTTCTTCCTTGCTTTAAAAAGAAAAAAACTTCCAAGCTCCTCTTACTGTGACCCTGTCCTCCATGAGACTACTGCAGAGGCAGATCCTGTGGTAAAGGGATTTCTGTTCAAGTGTTACATAGGTCATCTGGAGTCCATGGTACGAACGGTCCATGGTTTCCCTTTGGTCTCCTCTTTGCGTTTTTCAGGTAATTTAAGTGTAATTATATTACCAAGATTATTTGGCACCCGCAAGTCTCTGCCTTGGCAGCATGGTGGGGTGATGTGGGTGTACGTGCGAGCTGGATGAGTCTCCGGTGGTGCACAGGATGGCAGTGTGAACACACAAGTCCTGCAGCAGATGCTCCCACCCCATGAGAGCTTTCTTTGGTGGCCAGATGCCCACATCCCTCGTGCAGCAGCAGGCAGCAAATGTGTCTGCCACACGGGAGTGACAGAGGTAAGCCTGGGGCTGGGGTGCCATCCAGGGACAAGGTACTGCCATCCAGCTGCTACAGCCAGCTGTGCCTGAGGGGGCACCGCTGTTTGCTGGGGTGCAGGGTCACCTGCTCAGGCTTGGGAGGCCGAGAGAGCACAGGGGAAATTTGCAGTGTGGAGGATGAGGAATCACACCTGAAAACGTAGAGGGCTGTGATGCTTTTGGACAGGAGAGAGTGGAGGTGCAGCTTCTTGAAGAAACTTCTGGGTTTAGTGCTTAAAAGATTAGCTATTTTCCTTGCTTGGTTTGAAAACGGTGGTCAGAGTGAGATGCCCCCTCCCTCTCCAGCCCCTTCTCTGGTCAGAAATCTTCCATGCGCCTCCTGCAGCTGGTGCTGCTGGGTGGCAATGCCCTGTGCTATCTTACCTCATCTGTAATGGCCAGATGCAAATCTGGTATTAGGTGCAGGTCCTTCAAAGCTCGTTGAGAGGCTGGTGCTGCTGGGAGCACAGAAGGGATCACTCCATTAAAAGCAGAGGAGGAACACGTTTATTTGAAGCTGTAGCTGCTCCTGTACCCTTATGCTTTCTATGGACTTCAGAGATGAAAGGCTAGTTGAGTGAGAGGAACTGAATTTTTCTATGGGTAGCAGATGAAAACAGGGCAGATGAAAGGGAGAAATTTGACAGGAAGCTGGAGAGGGCACCTGAGAGAAGATGAGCAGGAATCCTGCCTGCTGCGGGGGTCAAGGCATGGGATGCGATGGCACCGGCTGGGAGCACTCTGCTCAGAGTGCCAGCAGCGTCAGCAAACCCTCTCAGTGGTTTACTGCACGGACTCGTGTACAGCCAGCTGGGAGCTTCCCGCTGGTACCGCCTCTTCAAAAGAAAATACGTAAACAAAGCTTCCCGCAGGAAACAGCGTATGTTTTCACGGAAGGTGGAGGGGTGTGCCATAAGCAGAATCACAGCCATCCCGCTGAAGGAGTTGTCTAGTGATTTATAGAACTGGCTGGAGATAGAGTATAATTAATGTCAAAATTCTTAGACTTTGGAAGTGACCACGTCCGTCTGTTGTTTCTTGCCTCTTTTGCCTCCTGCTGCCAGGTTAAAGGGGGAAGAATGGGTGCTCTGACAATTACTGAGCGGGGAATCATCTCCTCCTTGTGCTGGATGTGTTTAAGAAATGGTCTAATTCAAAAAAAAGTTTTGGGTCAAAGCAAAGCAGAGATCTCACAGTGAAGGTGTAGTGCAGGGCAGGCAGGATAAAGCGCAGCGCGTTCTCCGAAGAGCGCCCCTGGAAAGCAAGCTTTCAAAGAGTTCCCGTTCTGTCAGGTGCTGCTACAGGTTTCTGACAGGAGCCAGAGATGTGAGCTTCAGCACGTTGCTTTGTTCCTGTAAGTCTTTTTGCTCCTTCATATTCAATTATGTGTTATTTTTTATTAAATTACTTGGTTTTGTTTATTCAATTAGGTGCTTTCGTTTCCAGGGTTTTTGAGCAGTGGCAGCTTCGTGCATGCTGAATTTTTTTTTAACAGTTGAGCTTGCTCCTGCGTTTGCATGTTGTCCTTAATCTAAAGGATCTGCTTCAAAGGTCTTTCCAAGCCCAGACTGCATCTTCAGGGCCTGTGGGGTTTTTCGGTGGAAAGTTTTCTTGTATTCCTTGCAAAATTTTTTTTGTCTGGATGAAAAATATAGCTTCTAGAGCTGCTGTGTACAATTTGTGAAGTATTTCTATCGCTGCTTCATTGTAGCACAGAAGCTTTAGTTGTGCTTCTGTTCAGTATTTAACCAGGTGGTGGCGTAATAGCGGAAGGAATATTTCCTGCAAGCATCAGAGGAGACGAGATTATCTTTCATTTAAAATTATCACCAGTTTATATTTTCAATGGAAAATACCTTATTTCATAGGGACTTTAAGAAATTGCTCAGGTGGGTTTTGCTTTCTTGTGCTGTGCTTCTGCCTTTTTCTATTGCAGAGAGGGATGCAAAAGCAAGAAACCAATTGGAGTTTTTTCCCAAAGTATGTGAAGCTGAGTTGGGACGGTGCTGAATGCACAAACAAAATGATGAAACAGCACAAACAAAATGTAAGCAAAACCTTATTGACCGCTGGATACTTTGCACAAATCTACAAAATGACCCATCTGCGTGTGTGGTTTTGTTGTGCAGCCCCGGCTTGTCCCTTCAGTGGTGCAACAGCCAAAGCTGGTCTTACTGGTCCACACTCCACGGCAGATTTCCCTTGTCAAAATGTCCTTGTTTGTGTCTTTTCAGTACTTAGCAAAGGTTTATTTCTCTCTTACCTAGAGAACTTGGGATAATTCCTCTAAGGACAAGGAGAAATGTGGTGCTTCTGCCACACATTCTGTTGCTTCCTCCTGTGAGAACTTGGTAAACATTGGGCATGTGTTAGGGCAAGAGTTTGTATAGTGATAACTGCCGAAAAATTGGTCACCTCTCTGCAGTGTTGTCTAGGTGTCCTTCTGTTTGGAAGTCAGGTGAGAAATACCACTGGAAGCATCTCGGAGAGAAAGCCAAAGATGTCTGTACTGGGACCAGTGCTGTTCGGTATCTTCATCAGTGACATACAGTGGAATCCAGTGCACCCTCAGCAAGTCTTTAGATGACGCCAAGCCAAGTGGTGCAGTCAGCACGCCTGAGGGACTGGATGCCATGCAGAGGGAGAAGCTTGACAAGCAGGCCCATGTTAAACCTCATGAGGTTTAACAAAGCAGAGTGCAAGGTCCTGCACCTGGGTCGGAGCAACCCCCAGCATCAATACGGGCTGGGGATGAAGGAATTGAGAGCAGCCCCGTGGAGAAGGGCTTTGGGGTATGGGTGGATGAAAAGCTGGACATGAGCTGGCTATCTGCACTCAGAGCCCAGAAGGCCAGCTGTATCCTAGGCTCCAAAATGAAAAGCGTGGCCGACAAGTCAGGCAAGGGAAGTGATTCTGCCCCTCTAGTCAACTCTGGTGAGAACCCACCTGGAGTCCTGTGTCCAGTTCTGGAGTCCTCAGCATGAGAAAAACATGGACCTGTTGGAGCAGATCCAGAGGAGAGTCATAAAAATGATCAGAGAGGTGGAACACCTCTTCTCTGAGGACAGGCTGAGAGACTCGAGGTTGTTCACCCTGGAGAAGAAAAGGTTCTGAGGAGACCTCATTGTGGCCTTCCAATACTTAAAGGGGAATAAATACTTGGGAGGATGGAGAAGGCTAATCTGTGTGAGGGAGGAAAGAGAAGTGAATACTGATGAGATGGAGACCTCAAGACGACCCATCAGTGTCTCCCAGCCACTGCAGGGCGGTGGCTCAGGGGTATGACAGTAGTGTGATGCCATGCCAGAGCTCATCGACAAAATGCGGGGAGATGCAACTCCTTCAGACCATCCCTGAGACAAATGAGCTTTTTGCAGGGGTAAACTGAGAGCCACGTCAGCTGAAGCTCAATATTGCAAGGGACAAGGACAGCCGAGCGATAAAATGTTTTACTTGGTGACATTTTCACTCCTTCAGCCTGTCTAATAGCAAAGCAGCTCGTGGGCCAGCTGTGGCACACCCGTGCAGAACCTCCCATTCACAAGAATGCTGATGGGCTGAGCTTTTTCTAGGGGCTCCAGATGTGCTGCAAAACATGTGGTTTTGTCCTGCTTCAGCAGCACTCACACTATCTGCAGTGGGCTGGGTGCAGGAAGGTAGCTCTTCCCTGAGAGATCCCTGTGGCTGGGGTCAGTCAGGAAAGGGGGAGGACAGAGGCTGTGGTGGAGCCATGCGTCCCAGCCCCGCATCACCCAGCACAAGCCCCAACCCTAAACTTGCTGATGTCAGCTTCTCCTCTGCACGTGAATATTTACATTGAATTTTGATATTAGTATTTCAGATTCGAGCATTGTCCATGAATTAAAACTTTTATTCCTATACAATAAAATCCTTCTATTTCCATTTAAAAACCACCTGTAATGAAAACCATTTTTCACAAACAAATAGCTAGAAAAGGGCCTCCATTTATAATTGACAAAATGTGGCCACGGAGATGTCTCATCCCCTCGCAAAATACCACGTGTGGCAGACAAGTGCCAGTAAGATGACTTTGCTGGGGAGAGCAGCAGGTCTGGGAGCCGCGCTGGTATCGGCCACCCCGCACTTGTCTTCGTTTGCCAGCACAGGCGGCACCGTGCAGTCAGTCAGGTCCCCGGGACGGGGGGTGTCAAGCGTCGTGGTGTTGTGAGGGCCGCGGAAGGCACAGTGCAGCCCTTCGATCACGCCCCGGTGCGTCGCGATCCGCTGCCAGAACCAAAGCATCTTGCAGTCACATTTCCAGGGGTTGTGGTATAAAAACACGTACTTCAGTTTTGGCAGTTCAGCAAACAAGTGGATGGGAAGGGAGCTGAGGTTGTTCTTGCTCAGGTGAAGGAAATGCAGCTTGTTTAAGTTCAAGAAAGCGGAGTTTGAGATTGAGGAGATCTGGTTGTTGTTCAGGTACAAGTTTCTCAAGTTCAGCAGACGTCTGAAAGTGCAGTCGACAGCAGTGATTCTGTTGGCTTCAAGGTGCATTGTCTTGAGCTGGATCAAGCCGTCGAAAAGCTGATTAGGCAAATCAGCGATGAAGTTGTGTCCTAAATTTAACACGCCCAATCTGAGCAGCTTTGTAAAAGCACCGTTTTGAATGATCCATATCCGATTCTTCCTGAGATTCAGATCGTACAGGGTTTCCAGGTCCTTCAGGGAATCTCTGCCAATGGCTTCTATGTGGTTGCCCTCCAGGGACAGCCTCGTGAGGCTGGAGAGGTTCCGAAAGGCTTGGGGGACATACCGCATGTTATTGGAGGCTAAATTGAGTCTTTCTAGAGAAGGCAGATGTGAAAATAGAAGTGGGTGGATTTCGAAGATATTACAGTGGGACAAATCTAGGCTGATGAGGTTTAATAGTCCTCTGAAAGTATTTGCATGCAGGTAGGTGAGGCGTG
>NW_010421654.1:23294-37145 GCF_000710305.1 Buceros rhinoceros silvestris | reverse complement strand
CTGCTGAGGTGCAGCTCTCGCAGCTTGCTGAGAGTGTGGAAGGTTCCTGGGGACAGGAAAGTCAGATTGTTTCCATCTAGCCAGAGGCTGTGGAGGAAAGTCAGGTTTCTGAAGGTGTTGGTGGTGAGAATCCGCAAATAATTATTGGAGAGGTTTAGAGAGTTGGTGGACGCTGCTATTTCTCCCGGGAAGGTTCTCAGTCCAGCTCTGTTGCAGTGGATAATCTCTTCAGGTGCACATTTGCACATGCTTGGGCATGAATCAGAGATATTCAGATTCAGCCCACCCTTTGCTGTGCAAGTAAGTAGAAATACAACAAGAAAGAACATGACCAGCCACAAGTCAGCCACCACATCTAATACCTGATGGACAGTAGAGAAGGAGGCAATAAAAAGAGCAGGTACCTTTTGGATAGGTGAACCACGAGCATTGCAGGGTCGGTTAGGCTGTGCTCTTAGTGCACAGTGAAAAAAATTAGCTGGTTCTTCCTGCTGCAGACCAGTGTGGATCAAGTCTTTAAGCAGATAAAAGCCGATTAAGTGCCGCCCTGCTCTGAAGAGCATTACTGAGGGGCAGGGAGATTTCTCAGCTGAGCATCACACGCTGGCAGTGGTTTTTCCCACCTCCTGCCCTTTGCAACCGCAGCGGGTAACAGACTTCCCTCGGCATCTGTCTGGGAGAGACTCCTGCTCCTGGCTTGGTCGCCGTTCTCAGGCCCGGCTTGGCGCTTTGCTGAAAACCCCGCTGTGTTGCGAGAGGATTTTCGTACTTTTCTCGAGTTGGGTCTTCAGCAAAGGCAGCTGAGAGAAGCTCTGCCATCCAGATGTGAGCTATCCAGATGTGAACAGCTCTGCCACCTGGATGTGAGGCTCTCCTGCCCTGTACCTCCCATGCAGTAAAACAGGAGACTGTCAGGAGCTGTGCGAACCTCACGCTCGCTGCCGGGGGGGAATGCGTGGGGAAGTGCTCTGTCCTGGCGGAGCCTCTTCCCAGGATAAGCCCTGAGCCGCTGGCTGCTAAAAGATGATCACCATCGGCAAAACACAGAGCACCCCAAGGGCACGCGTCCTTCCCAGAGTGCTGCCTGTCTCTAGCAGGTCTGAAGATGCCACTGAGCAGCTGGAGCTGGGCTTGGTTCCCCAAAAGCCCATGTCCTTGGGTCTCTACCTGTATTTTTTTCATCCTATATCCAGAGTGCAAAGGAAAACTGCAATCAGGGGCTGATTGATGTGCCCAGCAGCCAGGAATCAGCCATCTGCAAGGTGATTATTTTGCTTACGATGCCAAGAGGACTAGACCCAGGCCTTGCAGCTGATGTGTCAGCAGGGCAGCCAGTGATACAGCTGCTCTTGTTTTTTCTCACTCTCTTAAAATTTTCATTTCCCCTCTTCTCTCTGCTGGAGTTCTTATGTTTTGGATGTGTTGAAGCACCTCCTCTCAGTTCCCCACTCTTCAGGTGCATTTCCCTGCCTTAATTTCTTGGTCTGTTTCAGGTTTTTTCTTTTTTTATGTTTTACAGAGCTGGGTGTCCTTTCTCTCCCCTCCTCTGCCAGCTCCGTCTACGCAGTGGCTAAAAACCCAAGTGTATGATATGCCCAACTGTAAGTGTGAATTGGACACATTTGCAGATGTTTTCAGAGGCAGATTAGATTTCCCGTGCTGTTAAATCACTGTGTTGTCTTCAGCTAGTTCTGTTTTCTTCTTCATATTTTGAAGAAACGACCCCCCAGAGAACAGCTTCTCCCTGGAAGCTTGGCTGCGATGGTAGTGTTGAGTAATGGAGACTATCTTCCAGCTGTAAACAACATCATTTACATAGTTAGACAGGCTTTGCCGCAGTGTTACTAGGGGCCAAAAGCTGTTTTTCACCCTGAGAGCAGTGGTGATGGCACCTTGCCAAGGAGCTTGTTCTGGGAGCCCAACAGGAAGGTGGGAACGAACACGGCTCCCCCCATCCACCTACTCACGTTTGGAGTCATGCCGAAGGCTTTGGTGGGTGAATCTTTGTTTTCTGTATTCCTGACTCAGCTGGGGCTGCTTCTTCGAGGACATCCCTTTGGAGAGCTCTCCTGCTGCTGGGATCTCCACGGCGTCTCTTACCCCCGGCTGCAGCACAGCTGTGAATATCCGTTGCTCCGTGACTTTGCCTGTGCGGCCCTGAGGAGGTGGGTTTCTGCTGGGCTCTGTGCGCACAAAGATGAGTAAGCTGCTCTGTGTCTGCTAGGAAGAAGCAGAAGTTTTGTAGCTTAGGCTGAAGAAGATGGATCATTTACTCTGGTGTCCTTTTTTTTCTGCACAGGCTTGATTTCTGGTTGTAATTCCAGCAGTGTTCCAGCCCTTATTTAAGTTCCGTGCTCTCACTAATTCTGCTTGATTTCATACTGGTAATTTTCAGAGACTAAAAGCATGCATCTCTTAGTGCTCATCATTGCCAGATGTTGCTTAACTGGACTAAAACATACTGGTGAAACAGGACCAGACAGCTGCAGAATGTCTCCTTGCTTCAGAGCCTGTGGGCCTAAAGAAGCCCATAAATATCAAAATGATCAGATTTTTACACCTCGTCACAGGTAGGGCAATTCTAGCTGATCCCTGTAACGATTCCGTGGTGCTCGGGCGTTAGCAGCTGCCTTGCCATGGTTTCAGCTGTGGCTGCTGCCTGGGCCACACTTACTGATGCCAGCTGCCGTTCGGGTGGAAGAAACGCAGCAGCGTGCCATCGCTCAGCGCTGTGGAGAGCTCAACCTTTGCTGGGGGCTGAGTGTTGCTCTAAGATGATGAAGCAGATATACCCTGTGTGTGCTGCAGTGCCCAGGGCTCCTGTGCAGGAAGCGCTCAGCATTGCCTGCCCAGCTTCAGCTTCCTGAGCGTCATCACTGCAGCTGGCAGCAGCCAGCATCGCTGCCACATCAGGCACTGCAGAGACCAGGTAAAACCATGCTCCTCGAGAAGGAGAACTGTGTGATTTTTCTCTTAACTACTTTTTAAACAAATATTTTCCTGCTATGGTCCATTCAATTATGATCATTCAGCCTTTGGGCTGTCTTTTCTAGGCTCAGCTCTCTGTGCGCCGCATGCAGGGATTTTGGTGGTCTCTCATCTGCTAGGAGGGTTTTCTAGAGTGCATCATATGCTTTGTCTGAGATGGTTCATCCTTCTGGCTTTAATAGAAGTACGTGTTAAAATATTCCACCCATTGTGTTTTGTCTTTTCCCAGTCACTGATTTATCTGGCATTTGGGATTTATAGCCCAGCACACCCACTTCAGAAATTGTTTGTAGCTGATGTTAAGAGCCTTGCCTAATTCTGTAGGTTTTGAGGAGCTGTATTCTCTACAGGACTGAGGTTTGATACAAGCAGTCCAAACATCTACTTTGGGTTGGTCTTGCTGGTCTAATGGGTTAACAGAGCAAGGTTTGCTTTCTTTCAACTTTCTGGTGGGCAAAGGTGGCGTGAGCAGAATCACTTAATAGTTTTCTTGATTAAAAGAAGAATTAAATAAGTTGGACTATTGAAGTGTCAGGAATATTCTGACTTCCCCAAAGCTTTACATAGCTGGTGAACTCTCATGTGTACCTCAGCATTTTTGGTAATAAGAGAAATTCCCGATAAAAACACTTTAAAAGTGGGAAAAGACCCTTGCAGTGAGTGTAGTTCAAAACAGCAAAGGAAGGAAGAATTTTATTTTTATTTTTAAAAGACCTCTGGAAAGAGACCCCCCTGGGTGCTCTGTAGCTCTATAACACTGTCAATGGAATCACTTTGAGACCCTAAAAAGAAATGTGAGTTGTGTTCCCACATCCTTTAAATACCAGCTTATATAAAGATGTATTAATGCTAATAAAGTAGGAGTTAGACAGGAGGGAGCTGTCTCCCACAGGCTGTGGGCATCAATGTCTTGAGTTCTACTGCTCATCACAGCAGCAGGTCTGGGAGAAATGAGCAGGAGAAAAAAATTACCTGTGCTGAAAAACTGTTATTTATGAAAACAGACTGTGGGTTCCCGTTGCTGGCTGAAGAGTCTCAGTCGCTGAAATGCTGTGTTTCAGCCACGGCAGCAGCACCAGGATTAAGGCTTTATGCCCAGCGTGGGCAAGCCGTGGTGCCTGGCGGTTTATCTTTAGCTGGGACTGAGGCGTGGAGCTGTGCAGCCCTTGGGAACAGAGGGCTGGCCAACTCCTGCTGCCTCCAGCACGGCCAGGCATGCTGTGGCGCTCCCTGCGAGAGCAGGCGGTGGTGCCGGCGCACATGCGGGCTCTCTGCCTTTAATAGCAAAGGCTGCAGAATGTTTTCAAATCACTTATGTGCCTGTTTTCTTTACTACTTTTAGTAACTTGTAAAATGCTTACGGCCAATTACTTGGACAAACAGTGTCATGGAAGATAATCGCAGTCTTGGCAGTGATATCGGCTGCACACAAATGTCTCATAAAAGAAATGCTTTGGAAGTTTTCTGCGTGCTGGAAGTAAAAAGGGCATCCCTCTTCCCTCCAAACTGTCTCTGCCACACTCAGGACACCAAACTTCTTCAAAAACTGACTTCTTCCAGCACGGCAGGTCCCTTGTATGGAAGCAGAGCTCTCATAAAAGAAATGCTTTGGAAGTTTTCTGCGTGCTGGAAGTAAAAAGGGCATCCCTCTTCCCTCCAAACTGTCTCTGCCACACTCAGGACACCAAACTTCTTCAAAAACTGACTTCTTCCAGCACGGCAGGTCCCTTGTACGGAAGGAGAGCTCTCTGGTACCACACTCTCATGGGTCCAAGCCGGGTGGCCCTTGTGTTCACCCATGTGCTGCTGCAATGTGGAAAAACAGGGCAGGGCTTTCCCAAGGCCGGCTCAGTGCTTCCACGTGAAACCGCGGCTCCAGGAGGGAAAGTGAAACACTGACCAATGTCTTCCCTTTAAAAATGCTAGTGGTTCTCGCTCCTGGCCAAAACACTGTCTTTGCAAACACCCACTTCAGAACTGATCATGCTGCAGAGGTACGTGAGACAGCAATAAGACCCAGAATGCCAAGGCAAGAACCGTGGATGTTGGGTGTGAGCAGATGTCACTGTCTCAGCCAGCAATTTTCAACTGGTCACTACTAAGAACTTCTGTCCTCACTAAGGCCCCAAAAACAGGTGTGAGAAAGCACACTCTCCACAAGAGTGCTTTGGAGCTGGGAAATGACAGAGTAGATGCTCCAATCTGACTTGCAAGACTGAGTAATTACTTCCTCAAGAAACCCTTAAACAAATTCAGGAAGCAGGAACGCGTATAAAAGTTTATGGAGTGCTGGAGAAACCCAGCTGCAGGCAGTGTGGTTTTGGTGAGTGCATGCAAAAGGCCTGTTGTTATCTGGCACGATGGAAATCGCCACTCCCGCAGCAGCGTGCGGGTGCGGGATCCCCAGCTCCTGCTGCCAGCTGCGGGGCTGGGGCAGTCAGGGCAGCCTGCTGTACGTCAGCACCAACGGGGGCAGAGCCCTACTGACCTGCGTTAGGTTATGCATCCTGGAGAGCACATTTATGAGAGAATTTTTTTCCCCCTCTTGCTTTCTCCAGAAGGAACCCGTGAATACAGTCTGCGTCAGGATCCCGTGTTGCTTTGAGGATTTGACAGGCTGTCAAGGTCTAACCTCAAGAGCTGGCTCTGATATTCTGCCAGCGCAGTCGGATGCACTGCCTGTTCGGAACAGTCCATCCCTGACAGCAGCACTTCCCTGCAAAAACCAAGCGCTAGGACTTGGAGTGTCCTAATCCATTGGGTTGGGGTTTTTTAAGTTTGCACAATTGCTCAGAAGTTGCTATTGTAATTGTGTGTGGGGGGGTTTGCATGAGTGGCTTTTTTGGGGTTTTTTTAAACACATCTCATGGCTTCTTTAGGTGCGTGGGCTTGAGGATGGAAAGGTAAACAGTACTTCTTCTGAACGTGCAGCAAAAATTCTTGCTTCTTTTGAACTGTGATTCCTTTCTTGGTATAAAAAACTTGGATAAACTCCTTCCCCAAATACACGTCCCAGGAAGCACTAACTCACCACTTAACATTAAACATAAGGTCTCTTGGGCTGCACACTCCCAGCTTTTGTAACTTTACAGCCGCATCAACAGCAGGAAAGCCAGAGAACCTGCTGCTGTGCTGCGCTGTGTGCCGGACTCCGATGCAGCAAGATCCGCTTGCTGGATTTACCAGCCTGGCTGTGGGAGTTGGACTAAGATGTCCTGCAGGCTCAGCAGGCATTAGCTAAGCTGCAGCACCTAACGGCCCAGGGCTGGCTTGGGCGTCCGTACCAGGCGAACCTCTATGGCACAGCCATTCCTGTGCAGGCACCGCTCAGAAATAGCGGGAAGAAGATAGAAAGAGTGGGGGAAATAGGAGAGGGACGGGTTTTGTGCCTTGCCTAAATGGAGCTTCAGAACGACAGCTTGGGATCGGGTAAGGAATCGGATGCATTGGTGGGGGGAGGAATGGGAGCAGGATTTGGCAGAGAGCAGCCCAAGGTACGAGCCCCATTGCACCAGGTGCATCAGGCCCATCTTTTGTCTACTGAGAAGGAGGAACCCAGCATAAAGTTTCAAACAGTTTTGGTGGCAGAACACAATAGTCTGTATCTGTGAGGATCAAAAGTGCATCTGGAAAGGAAAACTTTATAGTTAAATCTAAACTATTTGTGTTAGTTACCTTTGCAAAATAAGCATTCTCATGCATTTGACTTGTCTCCTTGCTTACAAAGCATGTTGGACATTTAATGAAGCACAGAGCAAGATCTTTCACCCGTTGTTTGAGTGCAAAGCAACTAGCAGCAAGAATTCCTGGCTGAGAGCGTCCTGTCACATACTGTTGGTAAAAAATTGAATGAATATGAATCAGACTGAGTGCTGACTTCTCAGGTCACTCATCTTGAAGAAACTCCTTAACATCAATTTAGTATAAAGAAGCAGGCACTTCTTCATTCGCAGCGCAGGATACACGGGGGATCATTCCACCTATTGTGCACGCCGCTGCCTCCACCAAAACTTACATCACCCGGTGACATACATACTTATTGTTTTTCCCACAATAGTCATACATACTCATTCTGATTCTTGGAACTGATTAGTATGTTTGCACAGTCGTTACACACGTGGTCTGGGCTCAGAGGTGCTTTTGTGATGGATTGTGGAGGTCCTTAGCGGTTGCAGAAGAGGTATTTCTTGGTGTCCTGTCCTTGACTTCTGCGTCCCTTTTCCCATATATCATCACAAGTTGGCTCTGTGTAACCATGTGCCACAGGTTGTTGAGATTTATGCTGGTTTCAGCTGGCCTTCAGGCTGTTCAGGTCCTTCTTATCTCTAGCATTTCATCTCCCCCTTAGGCCTCGTCTCCATCCCAAGCCATTCAGTTCCTCCGTATCTCCATTGCACAGGCTAGTATTTACAAGGTAACGTAACAATTTGAGAGCCGGCTGTCCTCCAGACCTGAGGCAGGGTATGTACGGGGCAGAGATTGGTGGCAAAAGGTACATTTCTTCTCCTTTGCAGTAGGACACACGACCTCTGCATTTGCGCGTCCCACGTGCTCCTAATGACCCACATGGTAGACATTTGTTTGAAGAAAGGACACGGGGCTGTCCTCCAGACCTGAGGCAGGGTATGTACGGGGCAGAGATTGGTGGCAAAAGGTACATTTCTTCTCCTTTGCAGTAGGACACACGACCTCTGCATTTGCGTGTCCCACGTGCTCCTAATGACCCACATGGTAGACATTTGTTTGAAGAAAGGACACGGTTCTTGCAACATATCTTTAGAAGGTGCTTCATCTCTTTCATGTGTCTTGAACAAACCAACAAGTCTCCTGGTAGTAACTGTCGTATGTGGGAACTGAGTGCGAATCTTCATCTTAAAGCCTTTTGGTTAAGTCTTGACTTTTTCAGCCCCCAAACTATTATGGATGTTGCTGTTTCCTTTACAAACGTTCTTTATGTTTTGTTGAGTAATGCAATTTTCAGTGATTCCAGGGTGTCTCCCCTCCTGCTCTGCCTTCTCCGTGATAACCTCAAAAGAAGGTGGGATGGAAAGAGTTGGAAAAGAAACAGGATCACATGCCCCAAAATCAAAACCTAAACATTTATAGAACGGATGAGTACATGCATTGGAGAGGTTCACATGTATGTACTGAGATAACAGGGAGGTGCTGACGTCCATGTGTTCTAGCCGTGGCTGTGACATGCAGTGCTTGAGCCTTTGGGACAGCTGAGGTCTCTCATCCTTGTGCAGTGATTTGGTATTGCTCTCCCTCAAGATACCTGTGACGTCTGGGTCGGTTTCTGTTTTATCTGCTCTCAGCATGTCATTTCATTGAGCTATTTCAGTTTTCTTTCCTTGCCAGTGTTTGCCTTGAGCACAGGCACTGTGTATGCTTGCAGCCTGACAGGCCCGACACTGACTGCGTTGTCATTGTGTCCATGAAGCCACAGAAGTCATTAAAGTCATAGAATCATTTCAGTTGGAGAAGAACTAGAAGCAGCAGTAAATCAGCTGCTCCTTGTTAAACAGAAAAGCTGCATGGGATTCTCCTTCTTTAAATAAACCAGTCTCCTTCTGCACAGAAAATGACAGTGGCTGGACTCTTAATATGAGGCAGTCAAGGACTCCTCTCCCTGTCTTGAAATGTAGTGTTCTCCATCAGGCGATGCAGCTGAGTTTGCTGATAGGCTTTTCCAACACCCTCTACAGCTCTTTCTGGGTCAAAGACTCAGCTGGGCAGAAAGGTGAGTTTGTTCTCCACAGCCTGCTGAGACCTAGGTTCCTCTGAAGATGCTGCTAGAAGGCTCACTTCTGGGCCACCTTGGTGTAAGCAGAGCTGGCTATACAGCCTGTGACGCCTGTTGCCTCTGGTGTGCTGTCAGTCCCAGAGCAAGGGCAGGAACGGGGGTTCCCCCAAGCTACTGCGGTTGGATGCTCTCCATTGCAAGGCTGTGCTGGTGTTCAAAGAGTGGGATGAACTTGGTTCCAGCCCCGGCTGGTGATGGACAGCCAGCCAGCGGCACGTGGCTGGAGCAAAGGGACATGTCTTGGGGAGGGACTTATGTGGTCGCTTTCTGTCTGGCATGTGCAGCCTTGCCTGGGGAGCACAGCACGCGTGTCCCCAGTAGATCGGCTGATGCTGCAGAGGAGATCACACGTGGGGCAAAATGTTTAAGGTTTACAGATGCTTACTTTGCTCCAGTGCTTATCTTCCAGGAGCCCCCTAGGAGCTCCTTCCACGGAGAAGAGGCTGGGGCCAAGCAGAGCATGTGACGTGAGGAAGAAGCATATATAAAAGCTGGTTTGAAGTCATGCAGCTGTTTAGTACCAACATCTTATTTTGGTAAGAAGCATATATAAAAGCTGGGGGTTGTGTCCGTGGGAAGTCGGCGCGAGCGCACGGCTTTGCTGATCTGCTTGTTTTGGTCGTGCGCTCCCCCAGTGCAGCCCCAGAGCCAAGCCTGCTCTCTGCCACGTGGGCTTGTCCTGCTGCCCTTCTCGGTTCGAGCCGTGTGCGTGTCTCTGCAAGGACTTGGGCAGCGGTTTCCCGTCCTGTGAGCTGGGACAGGACCGGTCCCCCTACACAGGCAGCGCTGGTGTGGATGGTGTGATGTTCCGCCGCTCTCGCTCGCTCTGTGTTCACGTTACGGGACTCCACTCTCGAACGTGTTAGCAAGTGCTGTGACTCCACGGAGTGCGTAGGAATCCCCCTGTCCTCGGAGGTGCCAGAATCCTTGCGTGGAGGCTTGCATGTGTTGCATGTACACTGAGGGGCAGAAAGGGGTTGCGTGTGGCTGTATCGTCCTGGCCCAAGTGCTGCAGTAGAAAACTGCAGCAGTATTTCTGTAACTTTCCTTTTTCTTTCTTTAGTGCTTGCTTTTTTTTTTTGGTTGTCATGTTTCTCTCTCCTGATTTACTGCATGTGCTCACGTGGCCTTGGAAAGGGGGGTTCTCAAACCATTTTGCTTCCAAAAGGAAAAGAAACTGGCAGGCGTTTGTATTTCAGTTCTCGAGTTAAGTAGGTTAAAGTCTCCCAGTGGAAAACGGAAGATACGAGAAAGCAGATTGCTGGTGGCGATACTCGCCAGAAGGAAAAAAGAGAAAAGGAGCACGTAGTTCTAGAGCGGCACTCAGACGAATGTGAGGTTGCAGAGGTATGTTTTCTATCTGCTGTTATCCATTGATTTGACTCAATTTGTGGTAAAATGCCTCGTTATGTCTCAAGTAATAGTAGGAATGACTAGTTTAGAAGCAGATTCTAAGCCACCAGCTGTTCATAGGCAGAGGGGAAGCATGCCTGTCAGTGAAACCTTGTCAGTAGTGTAGCTACAATTAATTCTGGTGTGGTCCCTCTATTAGGAGTAAGTCAGATGCATGATGCTTTGTGACTAGTTCTGAGATTTTAGCTTTCGTAGGTTAAAGTGCAGGGCTCGGGACATACGAGTTAAGGGTGAAATTGGGCTCCAGACCCCCTCCTGAACCTTTGTCATCCCCAAACAAAAGCTTTCCACTGGTGAAAGACCTGTTTGATTACAGAATGTGGGCTTGTGATCCAGTATTTGGAACTTTAAATAACATCACTCTGCAGAAATGTGCATTACTGTTCTCCTATTGACTTTTTAATGTTAACACATTTTAATTAAAACTAAGTTTTTGTCAGTATATTCAAAGCAGCATGTTGCATATTTTGCATTGAGCAAATGCTAAACTGTGGTACACGAAACTGTTAATACCAAAAAGTACATTTGAAATTATCAGTTGCCTTCTGTTAAGTGAGAGATCATTACTCAACTCTGTTGTCTTGGTCAAAATATCTGTTGTGTTTAGGGCCTCTTGAGAATTCCTAAATGCCTGACTGGTTCCAGAAGGACTTAATTTAAAAGCATTCATCTCTTTCTATTGTGTAAAACAAAATACTTGGGTATGAGATCTTTATTGACTAAAAAGTTTTAAAGTTTGAAAAATTTGCTGCTTATAGTACAGACACGAGCTGTTGAACTGGAACAAAGGCCCGTTGATTAACTCTCCTATTTTAGCTGGTTTGTAGCTACATTCCCCCCTACTGAAACCCAGTCCTGATCTTCCTAAATGAATGGCAAATACTACTGTTAAATCCCGTCTGCAAGGACTGAGTACTGGACTGGCTCTTGCTTGATGCCTACATTGAAGAAATGTCTCTTACTCTTCTGATTAAAAGCTGTCATGAGGGCAGGAAATGCAGATTTGCTTTGAGAAGGACTCTGACGTTAAAAGACGTTTTGCAAAGACCCCTCAGTGTCTTTGTATCCAGCCCTGTGCATTAAAATAAGTCAAAACTTGCTTTCCCAATAACCTTGTTAAAAGGCTACTTTCATGCCTGTGAATAAGCTTTCATGCTGGAAATAGCACGAGAAAGCCTAGAAAAAGGATCAGGAGGAACTTCAGTGCTGCCTTTGGTCACAGAAGTTGCCAAAGAACCTCCTGAGTCAATAATCTTCCTGCTGGGATGTAATGAGAGATAAAACCAGCTGCTCGCTTCTCTGCCAGGCTAATTAAAAAGGGCTGTGGCCTCCCTAGGGCTAATTGTGTCCTGTCAGGGGGACGGAGGAAATGAGTCCAGCAGGGTTACCTGGTATTTCAGCGTTCAGCCTGCTGACATAATTTTAGATGGTTTTTATTTTATGGTGACTGTTCAGAGCTAAGATGGCTGCAAGTGCACATCTAACATGCGGTTTCTGATCTGCAGGTGAGAGATGTGATACCAAAGTGCTGCTAGCACATGAATTTCCAGCAGAACCTCCCTTTCCACCAGCACAAACATGCAGAGCAACTACTCTCTGATCATCACCACCAGAGAAACTCTTCAAGTCCTCTATACAGCACTGACAAATTCACCAGCAGTGTTGCTCTCACCCCCTCCCTGCCCAGTTACCTCTTCAAATTATCAGTTTTCACTAATTCCAGCACTTTTCTCTGTGATTTTTGTCCTGGGGTTGCTTGGCAATAGCGTGGTGGTTGTGGTGCTTTGTCGTCACAGTGGCCCCAGAACAGTTGCTAATATCTACATTTTCAACCTGGCCATGGCAGATTTGCTGTGCCTTGCTACCCTTCCCTTCTGGGCTACCTACTATGCACAGGGGTACAACTGGCTCTTTGGGTCTCTCATGTGCAAAATCTCCAGTTCTGTCCTGTGCTTGAACATGTTTGCAAGTATATTTTTCATTACATGCATGAGTGTGGACCGGTACCATGCTATTGTCCATCCTATTCGCTCTCAAAGAAGAACTCTACAACAAGCTTATTTTGTAGCATTGGTTATGTGGGGCCTTGCCTGTTTGTCCTCCCTCCCAACTTTTTATTTCCGTGACACTCACTACATTGAAAGCTTGGGGGTCGATGCCTGCATTATGGACTTTCCTCATGAGAATTATGCAAAATGGTCTGTGGCAACTGCCTTCCTGAAAAATGGTCTCGGCTTCTTCATCCCCTTGACAGTGATCACCATGTGCTACATTTGGATCAGGAGGCACTTGCTCAAGGCACAGGAGTTTGGTAAAAACAAGCAGAAAAGGGACAAAGTCCTAAAGCTGGTGGCTGCTGTTGTTGTGGCTTTCTTAATTTCCTGGCTCCCATTCCACATTTTAACGTTTCTGGACGCCTTGGCTCATATGAACATCATTAACAACTGTGACGTGACAGGGATCATCGACACAACGCTGCCGTTCAGCATCTGCATGGCATTTGCCAACAGCTGCATCAACCCTTTGCTGTACTGCTTTATCGGGAACCAGTTCCAGGAGAAGCTCCATCGCTTGTTTAAGCGACGAGTTTATCTATTCAACAGCCACCGAGAGAGCTCTTCTTTGAGGAAAGGGAGCTACTGCAGGGATGCTGAGACTGCCAGGGGCAGGGAGGCGGGCCATGAGTCCTCCCTCTAGGCACCGGGGTATGGTGGGGGACGTGTCCGTGCAGCTGGCTGTCCCTGCCGGGGTTACACTCCTCTCTCCTGTTCCCTTTTGTTTTGTGCACATTCATTCACCAGCTGTTTGAAGGAGAATCTCTTTTTCTCATACGTGGGGATTTATTCTTCCTTCCTTTCTGCAATGAGCACTTAAGTTTTACGCAGAGGAAAGATTCTGGCAAATAAATACATGGATAGCATTTTAAATATCAGCTTTCGCACGGCTGAGGTCAGGCAAGTGTTTGACTGTAACACGAAAAGTCAAGTACCAAAGGACTATTGCACCATGGCTACAACTGCGTAGGTGCTGAGTATCACACCCTGAGCTGATTTTCCAGAAGAGGTTCTCACTAGAGAATGTGTAAATAAAGCAGTGCAGATACTCCTGTACATATCCATAAGAAATATTCTGACCTTTATTTTATTTTTAAATATACGGCTAAAGATGTTGTATGTCAAACGTGTCAAATACATCTCCCACTTGCTCAGGCCTGGGGTCCTGAGAACAGGTGGGGACACGGTTCTGCAAACTGCTGGAGGCAGGAGCGCGCTCTTGGAGGAAGGTGCACCCGCACGCGTGTTTCTGTACTTGCCTCGCAGCAGCTCGGATGCTGGTTTGCAGGCTGGATCCTCCTTTGCTTTGACTCAGCGTGGCCACTTTTGACAGCGATGCCTTGGGGAACGGAAGGCGGTACGTCCCGCTGCTGCCTGGGCGTGCTGAGTCCCCACGCCGTCCAGCAGCCTTCGGGGGAAGGACTGGCTGATTGTCTAAACTCTTTGCTTTTTAAATGGCACTTTAAATTTTGGGGTACTGTGTGCAGAAAGACCCAGAAGCAAACCCATGGTGTGACTCCTCAGACGTACCCACATGTCAGTATGGGAGTTTATCCATTTGTCAATCAAAGAAAGGGGGGCGGGGGGGGG
>NW_010421654.1:17504-23194 GCF_000710305.1 Buceros rhinoceros silvestris | reverse complement strand
GAAGTATTTGGCAAACAAGCGATTCTTTTTTGACGTCACTTTTAATGATTATTTGAACTTTTCTTTTGCTGGTGAGGTACTGGTCCTTTTGGACCCTTCAGAAAGGGTCGTGTTCGATAGGTTCAGTTTAAAAGAAGGATCTGTTAGCACCTTGCTCTGTTGCCAGCAGGTTGTTTCCAGGCTGGGTGACCCAGGGGGACTGAAAGACTGTTGGCTTCAGGGAATCCTCTCTGACAAGTTACTCTTGAGACTTGCTTTAGCAATATTGGATCAATGGGTCAGAAACTCTACCTGCTGGTAAGGTAACCAGGAGTCTGGCCTCCCTGGAAGTCCCAGCACTGGCTGGTGCCTGGTAGCTGCGGGAACCTGGTCCAGGAGCCGTCTGTCACTGTTAGGGTGGGAGTAAGTTTCTTCACTGGTGCCTGTGAAAATGGGACTATGCAAGAAATCTGCCAGTCTCAGAGTGCTGAGAGGTGAAAGTCTGTGCAGAACTTGGCAAAATGGGGGCTTGACCATAAATAACCCCTTTTCCCTGTCTTGGTCTGGTGTTCGGTGATGGACTATGTAGCTGAAGAGATGCTTGTCTCAGAAAGTGGAAGAGCTGCTAATGTTTCTGAAAATATTCTGAGGAGCTAGTAGTGTCTGGGGCACCAGTTATTTTTGGAAGGACAAACTTAATTGCTTAGCAATGAGCACAACAATGCAGCCATGCTACAACAGAACAAATCAGCGTACTAAGAAAATCACCAGGTTTCCAAAGTGGCAGGCACAGAGGAGCAGTGAGAGGTTGTGGAGGCTTTTACCTTTGCTGCAACAGAGGTCAGTAATGAACAAAACCGTGCCATTAATTGGCATTTTTATAGTCCCCAAACAAAACCTAAACTACTTCTGACCCCAGCGGTACCAGTGCTTCAGCGGTACCATCCAGAGCAGAAGCACAGACTGAACGTTTTCTACACGTCAGGGTGGACCTGCTCCGAAAGAACTGTTTTTAACAAGTATTATGCCTTCTGACTGGTGTGCAGAGCTATGAAGATAGGGGTCTACAGAAATCTGAAATGCAGCTCCTGCGGCATTTACACGTACCTGTGAGAGGCTAGAGAAAAGGAGGGCAAAGCTTTCCCAAGGAGAGAGCAGTGACACAGCATCTCCCACTGCTGCGTCTGGAGGGGTTAATGTCTGCTTGCTGGGGCTGAGGCAGCTGCACTCAGTTTCACTCCTAGAAACACAGAGACAAAAATTAAATGGGAGGAAAACTGAGAGGGGAGGAAAATTCCTTCTTGCAAAATGCAGTTTCAAAAGAAGTCTACCCTGAAGGTCATTTTCTGCAAACCGGGTGACCTGTGAGCTCGGCAGTATGACATTTCTGTTTGCCAGATCTGCCTAGTACCTCTAACAGGTCACGAATTTGAGTAATGTGGTTAAACAAACACCCAAAAATCTCTGTCTGGAGCAGAACCCGAGATGGAAGTGGGGGAGGTCCTGTATCAAGGATTTTGCTTTATTTTTAGAGCAAATTCAATAATTTTGATCTCTATGAATTTCTTCCATCATGTTCATTTCTTATGAGATTTTTCAGAGATTTTTAATGGAAAACGTGCCGTTTTTTCAGTTTCAGTGTGTTGTGTTTATTTTTTGAGAGTTTTCCACAAAAGAATGCAGACAAAAATTTAAGCAGATTTTTTTTTCCAGAAGCTACTTTTTTCCTTTCGAGAGAACATATCGCAGATATTTGCAAATGCTTCTAATAGTTGTGCAGTGCTACAGCCTCTCTCTGTCAGATCCCAGTTCCTCCCCCCACCCTGGGAGCCCCACTCAGGGCAGCCCTGCCATCCTGCGGCCCCCTGCGCCTGCCCCGAGATTGTGCCCTCGGGTGATTCATGCGGTTTTGGCACTGGGTGTGTGTGTGGTTGCTCAGTGTCTTGCTCACTCTGCGAATACGACAGGTTGAATTTATGAGCAACTGCGGGATTTTGGCTGGGGCTGTGCCCGTTCTGCCCTGCGATGGCGCAGTAAGTGTCAGCGGAGAGGAAAGCCTGCTGCCGAAGGGCTGCTGTCATCTACCAGGTGGAAGTGCTGATGGGTTTGGAGTCAAAGTGGTAGCAGGGTTTCTTTGGAGAGGAACGTCCTGGACCACTTCTGGGCCCGTCCAGTGGGTCTTCCCCCAAAGAGGAATGGGAAGGATTGTTTCCCGCAAGGGTTGGTTGGTCTCTGTTACATTTGCACAGCAAATCCTGTTTGCTCCTTCCTTTTCTAGCTGTAGCTGATCACTCTCAGCTTAAATGAATGGCAGAAAGAGTCTCAGTCCAAACTGAGCATCCTATCTGTGTCCCTGAGCTGGCTTGAATATGCTACTTCAGTATGTGAAGCCTAGAAAGTCCCTGGCATTTATTAGCACGAGCTAGTGCTGGGTGGTGAGCTAAATGCTTTGTTTATGTAAGATATACAGTAAGAAATGTTTGGTACAGTATGTTCTCCCTGAGAAGTCAACACAGCCTGAGCCTGTGCTGGCACACACACTTGTCCTGTTCTTCAGGCCAGATTTTGGGCAAAAATATCATCTTGCCACCCTGCAGCTGACTGCCACAACTTGGCTGCCCTTCACAACACATCCTCGTGTGCTGGCTGAAGGACAAGGAGGTGCCACGGAGCAAGTGAACTGCTCATGTTTCCCTATGAAAACGAGGACTTTTGGATACTGCATTTGAGTGGTCCTGGTGGGAACGCAGGAACCCTGAAGTGTGGGGATCGGTGGTCTGGCAGCCTTTCCTCCGAGCTGACAAGCTTGCTACTCTCACCTCCAAACTCCTTCTCCTGGAGGAAGATGACTGCTGTTGTTGGGAAGGGCTGCTCCGTTCGTGAGGTCCTGGGATGTGCCTTCCTCATACCTGCCTGCTGAGAGATTCAGCGGGGTTCAACAGAGACAGGCTTGTTACCTGGCCTATGGGCTTTGCCTGGAAGGGTCTGTGAGTCTCCTGCTGCTTTGTCTTACAAGTTACCTGTCTACAGAAGGAGCTACGGGCTGCTGTCCTCAACACCATGTGTCCTCAGGTCTGGGTACAGCGGTCAGCCGATTGCTTTGCTGTTTGGCAGAGCATCCAGTGAGGTACCTGGCTGAGACCTCGCCTGATGATGTGTTTGCAGACCTTCTCCCACACCAGCATTTCCACACGTGTAGTCACCACTTTGCAGCATTGTGGTGCCCTCAGCTTTGCTACCAGTGGGAAGCAGTGCTGTGGAGTGCTGGGCCTGTGTTGCAATGGGGGCACACCTTCTGCTGTAGACAGTGAGGATGGGAATGTGGGGGGCTGACTCCTCTTCTGCACAGGGTGCCCAGGTGCACCTTCCCACAGCACTCCTGTCCTTCATAACCGACAGGACCTCCATCCGTGCCTCCTCCCTCCCTGTGCCCAAGCTGTAACCCTGCCTGCTTCAAATCTCAGCCCTTGTAACTGTCAAAGGCCATAGACGGTTTTGTAACCCCTTCAGCTCCCAAAACCAGCTTTTTCAGCTTTGCTGTCTGTCTGCCACTGGGAGTGATGTGGAGCAAGAAGCCAGCAGGTGATTACCACAGGCCTGGCTAAAAAGTTTGCGGACCTTGGTCTTGGAGTGGAGAGCCCAGGGACAGAGAGCAAGCCAGCCTGTCCCATTACCTTTTTCAAATGTTTACTTTCCCCTTCCTCTTCAGCTGAGACAGAATCTGAATTTGATGCTATAAACTCTGGACAGTACTCTGTTATTCCCCCAAACGCTACACAGGAACAAAGGAGAGTAATATGGAAGTGGATGGGGGTCATGACGTGGAATTCCCTGCCCTGAGATGCATCTCTACTTACCCCCTCCCTCCTACTGACGACCAGCAGCTCTTCAGCTTAAATAAATGTAAATGTAAGTTTGTGAAGCTCTGCTCCACTCTGCATGCAAGACAAGCAGTTTTATGGGAAGACAGGATCCACAGTTTTGGCTTTAAGAACTGTACATTTAAATATTTACAGTTTTTACAGCAAATAAAAAATTCAGCAATGCCCAGCACAGTGAACTGCCACAGTGAAAATGCAGCTTATCCAACACAGCTGCCAAGTCAACACGACAGATCGCTAAAATTAAACAGAGGACAAGCCTCTTTCTGGAGCCCTGACTCACCTTGTAACACATACAAGCTTTTCTAGCAGAAAGGCAAATGGTATAACTGTTAAATGCACTTGGAGATTTATCTGGTGTATAAGATACAATCACGGCTGAAAGATGTGGGAGAGCTTGCAGGTACTTCATGCAATAAAATGGAAAGATGTCACATTGGTGTAACATACCCATAAGAAAGCAGAAACAGCAGATTATTATTGCTGTTTAAACTTCGGTTTAAGAGTGTCTTCTGCATTCCCTCGGGAGGCCGCTGAGGTTGTGCTCTGAAGCTCTCTGCCCACGCACAATGCACTTCATTCATGGTGAAGGAGGTGCTGGCGTGTAAAGGTGTTCGCTGTACTGGAAGCATGGGTCTGACCTCTGAAATAACTTGCCTGTGCCCTAACTTGCCCCTTTGTGCTTTGCTGAAAGATGGCATGCGGGCAGCTGGCACGCAAGCCCCGAGGCTGGGCGGTGTGGAGCCCTCAGCCACAACCATCCCTGCCCCAGGCACTCCACGGTGCCCTGCTGGCGGGGGTGAAGTGCCACACACAACACACAGTGTCCTTCAAAACCACAGCAAAACATCTGCATTAAGCATTAGGACGGCATCCAAACAGGCAGCGCTTTCGCAATGACAGGAAAGGGAAAATTGCGAATACAGCATGTGCTAGACATGCAGCTGTGTTATGTCAGTAGAAAACACGTGGCAACTACCACTGTCTTTGGAGAAAATGAAGCACTTCATCTATAGTCTTAAAATCTGTTGCTTCCTGAAGTCTTTGATGAGAAGATATTTATATGGCATGCAACTGCTTAGGGTCTTCACCTGCAGGGGAACGCTGTAGGTTGTCTTTGCAAACGCAGAGCAGCGTTGCTCTGTATTGCTTGTCCTGCTCTGGTGAGCGCTGTAAGGAGTTTTACCATAGTGAAACAGATCTCATGCTCACGACCTTCATCTGCTGGCACATGACCCTGCAAACACCTTCACCGAGCACAGCAAGGCTTCTTCCAAAGTGAGGACAACACAGTTTGAATCTCTATACAAATCTCTACTGTTGTGAACTCCAGGGGTTTAGAGCATCGTGAATCCCTTTTCGTCATGAAGTGCTGAATGTCCTCGCTTTGCTGTATCAACTGTCTCCTTTTGGATGAGTGTGGTGTGCAGAATTTGTTCTTCAAAGTGCTTGTGCGTCTTCGGAAGAGGACTCCTCCGTGTTCTATTCTGTATGCAGTAAAAATGATTCACAAAGGTCTACTGCAGAATGTTCTTTCAGACCCACGTAGACTTCGTAATGTAATCCACATGTTTAACAGTTGAAAGACTGGTTTTTCTTTCAAATCTGTGGTAATAGACTGCTGCAGTTCGGAACGTGGGCTTTTATTAGGGAAGAGATACAACTCAAGGGAGTTGTTTTCAAGGACAAGTCTAGGAAAAATACTTTAGAAGATGTTACTAAACGTGCTCTATTAACTGGGGAGAGCCCCGTGGACATCACTGGATCTCAGCCTGGGATCTGACAGTCTTTCATCTGATTTTATTTTGATCTTCATCCTCTGCAGGAATG
>NW_010421654.1:0-17390 GCF_000710305.1 Buceros rhinoceros silvestris | reverse complement strand
ATGCAGAGATCTTTCTTTCATCCATTGGAACACACACAAAAGAAATTGCCCAGCCCAGTACAGATCTGAACTACAAGACAGCTAGCCGCTTCTCTGACGAGATTTGGTGCTTTGCAGGTACCTCTCTCTAGGATAAACCGGAAACACAGACAGGCAATGAAAACAGATAAACAGGAAACTTCTTAACGTTGGGCCACCCTACAGGGGTAATTCAGCTGCAAGAGCTTCCAGAGCAACCGTCATGCTGAAGGCAGGAGCAGATTTTATCTGTACCCAGGCCGGGTGGTAAATTATGTTGTTGTCAATTGCTAAGACAGCACTTGGGTTAAGCAAGACTATTCAAAGTCATGGCATCGAAAAAAAATCTGCCTTTTGGAAAAATGTTAGAGATTCATGTGGAATGAACAGGGTGGATTGATTCACCGTGAGGGTTTGTTGAAAACCTCTGAATAATTACCGAGGAGTGTTCACAGGTTTTCCTTGGGCCGCAGAGCAGGTGACAACACCGAGGACTTGTTCTGGTGTGTCGGGACACTGGTAACACGTGACCCAGTGAACCAAGCTAGATGCAGTTGGAGACACATGAAGAATTGAGAGGTTATTCCTGGAGCTCCCTCCTGCTGTGGATCCTGTCATAAATCTTTGCTGTGGTCATGTTGCCACCTGCACCTGTCTTGTAATCCTTGTCAGAACATGCTCCAGGTATGCACGTTAGACCGGCTGAAAATACAACAGTGAGTTCAGTAACGTTTAACATCCTCTCTGAACAGCTCATAATAAAGTAGCCTAATGCTGGCAGTTAACATCTGTGGCTGCTTTCCAAAGCATTCTTTTTGCTCTTGCTCCCTTTGTGTCTCCGAGTTCTTTATAAACCCAATATTTAATGAAAGCATGTAAAGGAAACCTGTCTTCAGCTTCATTGGGGTTTTAAACCTTGTCACCGGTCCGAGAAAAAAAGTACTCCAAGAAGCAGTGGAGCTAAGTCAGAAGCACAGCAACAGAGCAGAGCAAAGGGAGAGCTGTGTGTTCTCCTTCACGTGGTGGATGAAAGAAGTCACTAACCGCTTTCCTCTTCATGGGGGTGTCCTTACGAGTCCCCAGAGAAGCAGCCTGTCGGAGCCCACGCTCGTGCTATCTATTTAGTGGCTCCGCAGGCTCCATTCTTTCTTCTCTGCCTCACATGAAGCATTTACTTGCTGTGTAAAGAAATTTATCCCATTTCTACTGATGGAGGAAGTTGCTGATCAGCCACACCATGGCAAAACATGCCTTATTTCCTCATATGATCTCACATAACAGCCCATACTGCTCCAAAGGCTGAACGTGCTTGCAGGCATTTGTTTAGCACAGTGATTTGGCAATGAAGGGATTGTGCTTTCTTGGCTGGGAAATACTGAAAGGCAGATTAAGAATCCCTGTTAGCCTCTTCAAGAAAGCAAAATGCTCTGATTTGTGCTGGTGTCTGCATCAGAAACCTCAATCCCGTCAGATTTTTTACATTCATGAAAGTCCCATGAACGCCCCATGATTTAACACAGCCTTCTGCTTTTGCAGCCTCCCTGGCAGCAAGAGGAACCACTGGAGTGCGTGAGCTTTGTTCAAAGGGGAAGAGGAGACTCTGAGTGATTTTTCGGATCTCTCCGGGGAAAACCTAAGCAGAGTAGGGAAGAGTTACTATTCTGTCCTCACATCCTCTTCCCTACTGTATGCTCTAGCGTCTATGAGTTGGATGAAGCGACGTTGTGGGGCTTTTGGGGGGGAGTAAAATACTACATGTACCTCCTTGAAGATTGCTGTGTGGATAAAACATTGCTCAAGGCTCAGGCTGCAAGCCAAGTTACAGACATTCATTTCTGTATTCCGAGTTACAGTGAATACATATCAGTTAGGAAACAATGACCTGTTTTGCAATATTCATCTTAAAACCCTAGTGAAGTTCTGCAGAATTGATTAATGATTTTTTTCACTTTTGGTTAAGTCCTTAGGTGATGTAATGACATCTCAGACCTTCTCTGAAAGAAGAGAGAGGCCACCTAGCGCCGAATTTCAGGCTGCAGAAATTTTAGGCTGCTTGGAAGATATGAAAATATAAACTCAGTGTAATAATAATACCATCTGTGTTTAAAAAAATAAAAAAAGAGAGAGTTAGACATTGAAAATCAGACTGCAACTGACAATACTTTAGAAAGTTTGGCATGTCTCTTTTACGTGTGGATCTACTGCTTATTGTTAAAAATAGTGAGATTTGGCAGTCTTCAAGTTACAGAAAGGTCAGTGTAGCACTGGAAGAAGACCAGTTCCGCTCTCATTGGTAACTATTGCTAACTAACCAGTTCCACCCTCATTCATAACTAACTATACCATATTTGTGAAAACCCCACTACCCCACAGAATGCTGTCAAAGCTGAGAGGTGAAGGATAATTGAACAAATGCTCATGAAAGGTGTGACAGAGCAGCTGCTAGGGCGCCACAGAAAATCCCTGTAGGCTCCTCTCATCTGTCAGCAGAGATGCCACCAGCACTGCAGGACTTCTGGCTTCCTTTATATTTAGTGGTGAAAAACATGCCCTAGCAGTTTGTCTTGTGTCGCATGTCTGAATTACCGGCTGGCATTGCTCCTCTTTCCGCACTGACTTTCAAGGGAGCTTCCCGATACTGGTGTCTTTGGAGGAGCGTCTACATTTCTGGTTTTCTCACCTAACACTTTTTTGCGTTTCTAGCTGGCCGTGCTTAATCTCGGTTGGATGACTAATGTAGATTACGCCAATAGCTCCCCAAGGCATGTATCAAGCATCTCTGTTAAATATGGGTCTTGCATACTTAGGTGTCCAGCCAGGCTTCCAGTGACACCCTTGCTGTCAAAGGGAATCTACTGTATAGAGAATGCAGGGTAAGCTGGAGATGTACAACCACTGTGGGGAAGTGCCTGTAGCCAACTGGAATGAGCCTGTCCATATAACACGAACCTATTCCCCTGGGAGAAGAAAAAACACTTGTCCACGTCCCCTTCTGAGCCACGGTGTTGTCCAAAAAGATGTCTGAAACAAATAGAGTTCCTCAAGGGTGAATTTGTTTCTCTTGTTAGTCACTGGCAGCTGGAACCTTCTCAGAGTTTAGTACTGTCCAAATTAGACCCTAAATACCTTCTTTGAAGCACCCAGAAATGGAGGGGTCCAAAATCAATGCCTATTTTATTGCATGCAAACAGTATCATGAAAATGCTTCCTTCCTACAAACATTCGCTTTGACACCAGGACTTTATTTTAGTGGTATTCGCAAGCACAGGGAATGCTAGCGTGGGACTTCGGAAGTTGTCGTACGTCGCCCATATGATGGTCCCTAGTGGCATGGAATTCCAGTGTCATTTTTTACGTAACTGTAAGAGTAGAGTTTTGGTGTACACGACTTCTTAAAAAAAAATTCTACATAGAATTAAAGGGTAAAACAGAAGACGAGGTAAGATTCCCTCTAAGATTACAGACTGATGAAGTCAGCTTTGTTCTCTGTTTGAGGCATTTTGCTGCAGGCATAAATTGTTTTCCAGGTTAGATGGGAATAGCAAAAATAATAATTTTAAATAGCTGCATAACTTCAGAGAAAAAAAACACATTTAGAAGACTCAATGCGACAAACTTCGTAGATACAAATATTACTTTATACCTAAATGAAATATTCAATGTGTGGAAAATGCTTGTAGCACTTTCAAGCAGCAGTTCCAGCCCTTTTACATATTTCAGCAGAAGCTATAACTCAGACTGAAACTCCTGTGGGTATTAATTAATTTCAGAGCAGAGCAATTTGTCTTCTATTTGCGGGAATCGAAGTCAGTTATATTTAACAGGAACAGAACTCCTCAGCGCCTGGCTTTAATGCTTTCCAGGTATTTGGCTCATATCAAGCCTACCCCAGGTGTGCTGTTAGCTATGTCCCCTGTTCATGAGTAGGACGGTTAACATAGGGTAGTGTCAGCTTAGTTTTTTCTCTATGTCTGTCTAATACCCGAAAATTCCAAGATTTTAAGACAGGAGGGATGTCTATAATTGTCTACTTGTATCTGCTGCATAGGAGCCTGGTAAATTAAATTTTGCTTCAGCCAGGGCTTGTGGTTGAACTTAATCAGTGGTTTTCTACCTCTTTGGATAAATGAATCCTTAAAAAATAGTCCTATGAAAGTGCAAGTCCGAGAGAGTTCTAGCAGGCTGTTGTCTTTTGGTTGTTCTTTGTAGACCCTTAGAAATAGTCCACTGGTCTGCAGGGATCATGGACGAGAGCAAACCACTGAGCTGTGTTTTCCAAGAGATTGGAAAACCATGACACGTATGATTGAATATGATTTTATCACGGTGAAAACAAATGTGCATGTGCCAAGGTGTACACATCCTCTTATGCATGCAGAGTAGTGCCTCCACCCATGAGCCGTTGGTATCAGCATCATTTACAAACCATTTAGGTGATCATGGAGAAGGAGAACAGTCGCTGCGTAGAGGTCGTCAAAAGCTCTCGGAAAATGTTCTGGATAAATACGGCATTCTTTGCTGTTGACTGTCTACCTATCTGGTAGAAAATTTTGTTGGTGGTTCATTAACTTTGAAAGCAACAACAGACTGTATCTGTATTCCCCTTCCAAAACAGAGTCTGGGAATGGCACACCCTCATTAGTTTACAAACGATGTGTTTGACAGTGTGTTCACCGCAATGAGCGGTCCCTCCTCTGGGAACTTCTGGGCTGCAACTAGATAGTGGAGTCCTCTTTCAACACGTACGGTCGCAAGCAGCAAATTTGCTGTGTCTTTCTGTTGTACCTTTAACAAAATGTGTTCCCTTTTCTATCTGAATCAACCTGATTATTTGAGTAAATAAATACCGCCTAGTAGATTTATCAGCAGCTCTTTCCTTTCAGAGTGATAGCTTCTGTTTGCAGAATCCTCTAGTGTTTTCTGTCTTGTGCAACTGAGGTGAGGAAATGTTCATAAAGCCTTCAGATACAAGAACAGAAGGAATGCTCCGGAGCTTTTCTGATAAGCTTCAGGCTGGTAGCATTAATGTCTTAACTTTCCAAACCTGAAATAATACAGATAAAAACTGCACACAGAATGAATCATGGTTTGGCTTCGCGAACGACGATTTGGGAAGGGTTTTCCCCACACTTACTGCAACTTGCAAACGATGAGTGCACCCTTCGGGGCTGCGCGGTGGGTTTTTTAGGTGAGGCGCAGCGTGTGCGGAACTGGCTCCACCCTTTACACCTGAGGTTCATCTGCCAGGGCCTGGCGAGCTTGGACGGTGACAGCGAAGTCCTCGGGTCATAGGTTTGGTCAGAGTGTCCTTCTCTTAGATGGAGCCTTACAGGGCTAAACGAGCTCCATCTGCCCGGGTTTGGGGTCAGAGTTGTCCTTCTCCTAGGGTGGCTGCCCAAAGGCTAGTGAGCCCATCCTGTCCAGCGCAGGATGAATACACCCTGACAAAAATGCCATGTTTTTCAACCGAGAGGGAACATTCTTCTTCAAGGTTCTTTTTAACAAGTTACTACCAGATATTTTGCCATTTCCAACAAAAACTAAAGCTAATGTTGAGAAATCTGGTGCTGCCCGTTAGTCTCGTTCACTGCAATACCCCTGATGAAAGAGAGAAGCCCCCAAAGCTTCACTTTGCTTTTCCTTTTCCCCTCTTTGCTTCGGTGCAAGCCTACTGAAGCTGCCTTTTAAAAGCTGTCAGGTCTACTTTTTTTTTTTTTTTTTAAGTTTACCTTTTCTATTTTGCAAATCTCCAACCATCCCTGCTCAGGCATCTTCCTATCTGGCTTGCAGTTCTTGCAGAGCTTTACTGCTGCATTCCTCAGAGCTGAGGTCAGATTTTGTGTCTGATTTTACTTGTCTTTCATCTCCTGTGCCATGGTTACGTTCTTTCTCCTGACCTTCCTTGGTTTCAGTAGAACTGGTTAAGCTTTATTTTTGTTTTCCTTGTGATAGAAAACAAGACGTTTTGCTGAGTGATTTTATGTCTTAATGCAGCAAGTTGCATATGGACAGACCCAAGTGTTGGTTTTTTACACTGAGTTTCTTCCAAATTTGTTAATCTTGTTCTCTTCCTTCCCTCAAACCCCGTTATAAAAATGGCCAGAGCAGTGCTGGGATGCTCCTGACATATGGAACTGTTACAGAACTTGGTACAGGAATCCCGCCTCGTAATCCGTTAAACAAACAAGCACAGCACCTCCTTCGGCTGTGGGAGTTTGCTGCTTGATTTACAAAGTGTGAATATATGGTTTCTTTTTTTCCTTCAGCCTCTTTCCTCATTTCAGTTTCAGAAACTGAAGTTTCTTGCTGTCAGAAAAGCTTGAAAATACCAGTAAAGCCACTAAGTCTTCTTTCAGAAGAAAGGATGGGGCTGTCAAGGCATCTTCCACCTCCAGCATGAAATCCTCTTTCTCCCTCTTCCAACATATACAAAGAGGGTTTATAACAGAGCTTCCTCAGGGAAGAGGATACGCTCCAAAAGAATTTTTTTTTTTTTTTAGCAAATACATTTCTTTAATACTGCACTGAGACAAATCCAAGGAAAACTCTAAATCAACTATTCAGAAATTATGCCTGCATCTGAATTCATCCCAGACTCTTACTGGAGAATAAGACACTTCCCAAGAACATCTTTGTGTAGTTCCTTCTAACTGTCTTTCTCTGTTATTTTTTATCACTGCCTGATGTAGGAAACCTAGTGGTGTTTGTCCAAGATTTTTTATCTAATAGCTTTCTAAAGGTCAGATCTTTTCTTCACAGCCTTCTAAATTTCTTGAATGAGTGATAAAAAGCAAATGTTTGTGTAGGTGTAACTCTGTGAATGTTCCTCTGGAATCCTGCACAGAAAAATTACCCCACAAAATCATGCATGAAAAATCTGTGATGTACTTCCTGAAGAACTGGTCAAGTATTGATGCAGTGCAATCCTCTAACCTTTTTGCTGCAGGCCTTAATCCTCTAAACAGATATTTCTCTAAATGTCGGTAATGTTCTTTGGGACACCATCTGACAGAGTCAGCGGCAGTGCTTCCTTTTCCTTCTCCCACCAGGTGGCAGGTCAGAAGTTTTACTGGCACTTATTTTTTTAATGGGAGGGAAACTCTTGCTGGGACCACCTGGCAGGGAAAGGGCTGCTGTTGTATTTCCCTTTGGATGGAGGGAGGGAGAGGGACTGATCGGTGTTTGTTCTTCATCTAGTAGCCAAAGTGTTCCTAGTTTTGCTCTGGTTTCTTGGAAGCTTTGTCTCCTACAGTCATAAAACTCTCCTTACTAAGCAACAGCTTTGTTCCTCCTCTGGGGAGGAAAGGTCCTCCCCAGGTGACTACCTGGAAAGGTCCAGCTGGAGCACAGAGTAAGCACGGAGCAAGGGACTGCAAATCCAACGTGTGCCTCAAGCTGTTCAGCTGTGAGATCTGCTTGGAGCAGTTTGGAGGGGATGACATTCTGTGGTCCATGCCTGACTGCTGCGCTGTGCTCAGCTGGGTGGTCTCCAACACCAGTTAATGACAACTGTGATCACCAGCCCTGGTGCTGGGAAAGCCGAGCCCGTTCTGATCAGACGATTGGGTGTGGTTCCTAGATGAGCCCCAGATGAGTGGAAACACGTCTTCCTGTTGACGCAGAAGTCACGGACACTGCTACACGATCAATATGATCAGCAAATGCCAAATTCTATTCCCTGGATAGCTCTATATTCATACCATAGTTAATTTATTATTAAACACCATTATATCATGTTTAAACATTATGATTTGTTATTTAATTTGTTAGTAAACACCATTACATCATATCTAAGCATTAGGATTTGTTATTTGTTATTAATTATGTATAAAGTCGTCACTGAGTCCATCCCTTAATGACATCACTAGGGACTTTCCACAGCCCCTGCAGAAGGTAACAAGTATCTATCGCTTCCCGAGTTTTGATACTGCGTATAATACTGCTGTCTTAGCTCAACTCCTCTAACAATACTAGCGTTCTGTAAGGTACAATGCTAGCTTTCTACATGACCTTGGCTCAGATTCTTGCCTTTCAGCAGTTTTAAACAAAGACCTTTGCAAACTGTAGTTTTGCTAACTTCAAGCAGGCCTGAGAACCAAAGTTCTGCTAACTTTAATAAGCCGACTTTAGAATCATAGTTTTGCTAACCCAAAATAAGTCTCTGGAATCTCTGGATTGGCCATTACATGTCCATTTTCTTCAAGAAATCCCGCATCTTCCCAGCTACAGCTATGTGCAAGTCAAAGAAGGTCCCACAGGTGCTAATTAGTTGAGCAGTCTGAGGGGAGAAGCCTTTACGGGAAGGACTTCCCTACGCAGGAGGAAAGTTGTGCGTGTTCTGACTTCTGCATTACAGTGGGGAGGTAACTACGCTTTAGCACTCACGCTGCATGTCATGCCCAGCTGGACCACAGTCATAAGACATGACATCAGATGCAACCGCTGTGAGGGAGCTCCAGTCTGGCGGAGGTGGGCTATGGAGTTTTAACCATCCTGAAGTGCAGGGCCAGAGAGGAGTCCTGAGAGGGAGAACTCCTGAGAGGAGGTGGATATGGAGGGATAGGAGTATGGGAAGAAGGAGGAAGCGTCACTCTCACCTTTATTGTCTGATTCAGCACTGTCATGATTTAACCCCAGCTGGCAACTAAGCCCCACATGGCTGCTTACTCACTCCCCTCTGCACCACCCCTCCTACCCCCCAACATGGTGGGATGGGGGAGAGAATTGATGGGGAAGAGAATCAGAAGGATAGAAGTGAGAAAACTTGGGGGCTGAGATAAAAACAGTTTAATAAGAAAAGCAGAAGCTACACACGTAAGTAAAGCAAAACAAGGAATGAATTCACCGCTTGTTCAGCCACCCCCAGGAAAGCCGGGCTCCATCACGCACGATGGGTGCCTGGGAAGACAAAAGCAACCACTCCAAATGTGCCCCCCTTCCTTCTCCTCCCGCTTTAAATGCTGAGCATGACATTGTACAGTATGGAATGTCCCCTTGGTCAGTTGGGATCAGCTGTTTCAGCTGGGTCTCCTCCCAACTTCTTGTACAGCCCCAGACTACTTGCTGGTGGGGTGAATTGAGGAGCAGACAAAGTCTTGACTTAGTAGAACACTACTTAGCAACAACTGAAAACATCAGCATGTTACCGACTTTATTCTCATGCTAAATCCACAACATAGCCCTATACTAGCTACTATAAGAAGAAAATGAACTCTATCCCAGCTGTAACTGAGACAAGCAGAAACAATTTTATCTTGAGGTGAAGTCCTCCTCCCCTTCCTCCACCCTTTCAGTGATGTCACTGTAGCTGAGGAATGTGTACATGAGTTTTGGGAGAGAGAAAAACACCCCTCTCCCACACCCAGATATAGCCCTTAGAGGCTACACTGTCCTAAGACTTAATAGCATGTCTCCTGCTGGTATCGTGATAATTTCCTGAAAGATGAAGTGGTATTTTCTGTTGCTAGTACTTCTTCCCAGACTAGTCTGGGTCTGCTATCAGCTTCTGGCAGGCTGCTGTTGTCTTGAAGGGCTGCAGTGTCCGTGGACATTCCCCTTGCACGTGGTCTTGATATTTTTACGTCCAGTATGATTTTTGAGCAGGCACTGGGGAGCAAGCTGCCAGCTGGTCAAGCTTTGCTTTCAGACATGTTCTGCAAATGTGTGCCAGCATCCCACAGCTGATCAGGGGTTTGCTCCCAGTCTGGGCCTCAAATTACCGAGGGGAGGGATGTTAGGGAGATGTATCTGTTGGTTGTATGATTGAGAACGTTTGCCTCTTTCCTCACTGAACTCGGATTCTGGAAAGGATACAGCGAGGGCTCTGGCTCTGCCGGACTGACACGCACCGGCTGTCAGCACTGGGGAACACACACCTGTACACGCAGCTTTTCGGAAAAACCACACCCAATCTTGAACCCAGTAGCAGTCCTACTGCTAGATCAGAAAGGTGCAAGGTCTTGTGGTGCTCTGCACTGCAAAATGCTACGCAAGGATAATCTTAGGTTAGATATGTAGCTTAGTAGTTACCCCAGTTTTTTTATAGGAGTAAACTGTTGAAATTGCTCTCGCAAGCCGTGTGTCTGCATTCCAGGCATATCCCAGCCTCCCACAGGCTCCCTGGTGGCTGTGGGTGAGAAAGAAATGGAAGCTGGTCGCCAGAGAGTCTGTGTCAGACTCAGGATTAATGTTCATAGTTCTGAGTTCTCTGTTCTGTCTAGCAGGCTATATATGATCTCTGCTTTAAAATTTGTAAGAATGGACTCTAAGCCATGAGAAATTGAAATGATGCCAGTTTTACAATGTAATAAACAGGGGAATCATTATTTTTTTTTTGGTTTACTATAGTAATTTTTTTCTGATAAATTTTAATTCTAAAAGATCAAAACAACCTGATTAAAATATTTTTTTTTACTAGGTCAAGGTATTTCATAACTTTACCGTTGCAGCAATGTTAAACCCAAGATTTTTAATTGTATTGGATTGAAAGGAATGTTAAAATTGATTTAATTTAAGTTGAAACAAAATATTTCTGCAGAGAACAGATAAAAAGTTAATGCTACCGAAGACCCATTGCACAAATCTACCAAGTTACTACTCTTCTGGAGAACTGTTCTGTGGGTGAATTTCCAGCCAGTTCTAAGAGCAATTGCAAGAATGAGACTGGTGGGCCTTTTCCATCATTTCTAAGTCTCCAAGGCAAATAATTTTTATAGAAACATATAACAAGGGCATCTTTTAGTGAGCAAGTGCCACAGCTTTTCATAGCGGTGTGGTAAATACAAAGATAAAATCAAAAGCAAGTAGACCATTTAGTTCAGAAGATTTAGTTTGGCAATTGCCAGTTATTTTTAGAGTGGTTTCTGAATTCACACGAGACTGCCATGGGCATTACCGAGAGCTGCCCGTGCTGCTTAGGGGAAGGACAGACGGATGGTTTCTCTATAGCAGTTGTCCTCTCCACCTCGGAAGTGCCTGTAGGGCAAGAGCGACTGTTTTGGTATTCCCCATGGGAACACTCAGGCTGTCTTTTGCTGGAGGTGGTGAAGTGCCACAGCTTTTCATAGCGGTGTGGTAAATACAAAGATAAAATCAAAAGCAAGTAGACCATTTAGTTCAGAAGATTTAGTTTGGCAATTGCCAGTTATTTTTAGAGTGGTTTCTGAATTCACACGAGACTGCCATGGGCATTACCGAGAGCTGCCCGTGCTGCTTAGGGGAAGGACAGACGGATGGTTTCTCTATAGCAGTTGTCCTCTCCACCTCGGAAGTGCCTGTAGGGCAAGAGCGACTGTTTTGGTATTCCCCATGGGAACACTCAGGCTGTCTTTTGCTGGAGGTGGTGAAATCTTGATCCTGCAGTGCCGGTTCTGCTTGTGGCTTTCTGGTGTTTGCTATTCCCTGGCCCTTATGTCATTTCCCCTAAATCAGGCCAGGTTATGACTGGGGAATTCCGGCTCTCAAGAGAACGAATGGTTCCGACCTGACATTTATTTCTAGTCTTTTCCCCATTTCTTTCCTGGAACTCCTCACCTTGCTCTCTCCTCGACTTTGGCATTCATCCTGCAATTATCTATGACCTTTAGAAGTATTTCCTTGTAAAAAACAAAACAAATTCTCATACCAGTTCAGTAACAACCTCTTTGCTCAATACAGCACTTTAACCAGTCAGCAGTGATTATCAGTTTTGTTTTAAGCTGCTTTCTGCCCACGACTGTATACATGGCTTCTTACAATATGCTGGATCAAATATGATTCCCCCCCAGATTTCTAATCTAATCAATATATTCTATGGAAGGACACAGTATTTTACCTAAGACAGGTTGTAACTCAGCCCCGAGCTCTGGGCTGCAGTTCAGAGCTCTGGTTCTGAAATTTGTCCAGTGATTCTGAAATTTGTTCAGTGATTCTGAAATCAACCCTGTTTCCTAGTTGTTGTTCAGATAAACTGGCCTTCCTGTAACATTTCAGCCATTCAGAGAATAAGGGAGCTTATAGTCTTTCCTCTATGTGCAGTACAAAGAATCCGAAGTTTAACGTCCTTTATAGTCCTGCCAGCCATCATAATGATCCTGGACATTTATTCAGGATGAAAAGGGAGCGTGGTACATAAGCAATTCAGCACTCAGTAAACTTCGGAACACTGATGAATTTACTTTTACACATCATTTAACTCAGAAAACTATATAGATATACTTTCAGAAGATGTCCAAAGTACAGAAATACTGCTATGTTAGTAATGAGCACACAATGTCTTCACGATGGACTCACAAACCATCACCCCATCCTTACAAAAGAGCAAGTACTCCGTGGCAATAACTCTGCAGTCTGAGAGCTGAAATATGGGCAGACTTCACTCAATCAGCAACCAAAAGATAGGACCACGAAGGACCTAGGCAAAAGCCTGGACATTGCATCACAGGAAAGAAGGTTGTTCATTAGCGGTTTACACAGTATACGAGTTCTCACAGGCTGTAAATCATTGCTTGAACTAATTGTTCATTGTGTAATGTGAATGTCAGCCCCATTTCCCAGTTTAGCTCCCTGCACCTTCAGCAAAAGTGAAATGCAATTTTGAAGTTCTACTAAATCCTAAGAATTTTCATCTGTCTTATGAATAGTAAGATTTACAAATACTGTGGAGCATTACTTTTGCATTAGAGCAAGATATTAAAATTGAAGTTACTCGTAGCAGTTGGAGCCTTTACCCATTAAGTTGGTCATGCTGCTAGATTCCAGGTCCTTAGTGAGTTGCACCTGGCTAATGGGGTTGACCTCCAGGTACCTTCTGATGTAGTCAGGTTCTTCTACCTCAGAGGTTTATTTCCCATGGCACTGCTGTCAGAGATAGAGTCAGGAGGCCTATATTTTGAGAATCCTATGGAATAAAATTTGGGAGGGTTATAATTAACACTGAACTTAATGACTAGCTAAGCTTGACAGCAATGAAAACTTCCTGATTAAGAATGCTGTAGCAGCTATACATGACATTTCTTTTTGTTTACACATTCTGTTCTCAAGACTGTGTATGTGTCTGAGATCTCATATGATTTTTATGGTACTTCAGACAAACTCTCTTTGTATTGCATTGACATCACCATTTAAGTTCTTCCCCTCTGCTTTCCCTCCTGTAGTAAAAAAAAACAATGTCAGATGCAGAAATGGAACTAAAAGAGCAAACAGTTAAACTCCTCTGACTGATATTGCTACATTTAATAAGAGAAGATTGAGACGCATACCAGCTCTGGCCTGAATGCCAGAGTGATGAAAGACTGTACGAAAACGGGTGCTGCTCCCACAGGAGCTGACACTGAACACTGTCAGACGGTCCTACCATCTCTGTGTTTCTGTGGTGAATCTGCTCCTGCTGTCCAGAGTTCTTTAGCAGCACAAAGACAAATACATTTTTCTTCCTTACAAGAATGCTTTTTGTTTCATCAACTGCAGTGTCACCAGAGAGGTGTCAGAGAATGCAGGAGTTTATGTGCATTGTGTATGCATCAACATTTTCTTAAAAATAGGCAATCAGCACCCAAAAACATTTATGTCCTTTCAAAGTCCTTGTACCCTTGCACAGTAGTTGGGCTGCAGTTCTTGAAAGAGAAGCTTCTTCTGAGAAGTTCAGGAACTCCATTTTTTTGTTTGTTTGTTTGTTTGTTTGGGGTTTTTTTGAGTGGAAAGTATCTTTTAGTGGCTGATGTAAGAGCCCAGCAGGAGTGGGAATAAGGCACTTCAGCAGTTGTGTAGTACCTTCTTTTTTCAAAGTGCTTTACAACATCTCCTTCCCCTGGATTTTATTCCTTTCTCGCAATGGAGCCATCACTGACTGAACGTCTGCTCTGCCCCAAATCAGCTTTCCTGTGTGGGTCTCTTTCTCAGCATCTGTCTGCCTTTACTCTGCATGCCCAGCAAGCTCGTGGGGACCAGGACCATCCCTCAGTGCATCTGGCACATGGGCTGAGTGACTTTGACCGCTGTTACCATACCAATCAAACAGCAATTAAATAAAACGGTAGAAACCTCCCCATGCTTCCCTGTAACTGGAGTTATCGAAATGTAAGTCTTCTACTAACCTGCAGGAACGAGTGGCAAAAACATAGGTAGAGAACAGTGTGTGTGAAGAACAGGCTAGAGAGGCTTTCTGAGGAAAGGGCATCACAAGGAGGGAGTGGCTGCAGGAGCGGGTCCTGTGTGCACTCTTCCCCAGGTGTGACACGTTTGCTGCATATGAAAGTGTAACAGACGAGCCTGGTGCTGCTCTGGCAAGGGAAGGGTGGCCTGGACCTCTGGTCTCAGTGCGTATATCTGGTACCTAACACGGTTCTGATTCAGATACTTTGGAAGTGATGATGCATACTTCAAAGGTTCTTGCTCCTCAGTTAGTCAGGACCTCGCAGTCCCTTTTCTTTCCAGGAGTCCTAGCCACGGCCATGTGCTCTGTCTGGTGAGCACAGCATTTCACTCCATGCTCTCACACTCCGCCTGTCACCATGATATTGTCAGGTTTTTTAGGTCAAGTTGCAGGCACTGCAGAAACACATGCATGGAAATTTTTTATCTATGCAAATAAGGAGATCTTCAGCAAGAGGGATGACTGCTCCGTGGGAAGATAGCAGAGTGGTTTGTGCCAGATACTAAGTTTCCTCCACCGGGTGCCAACACCTCAGCACTCTCAAGCAGCAGCTGCTGTTCAGTCCAGCTCCTGTGTGCTCAGTGCCAAGGTAAGTCCAAGTCCAGGCAGGCTGTAAATGAGAAACGGTAGCTTTGGTGGTGTCTGTGTTCCAAAGCACGCAACCTCCAAGATCTTTACTGTTCACTTTGGTTTTGGACTTACTGTTTTTCAGTACAGAGTCTTTCTCTAGCAGCGGTAGTTAAGCTAATATTGTAGGCCAGGCACTTACAAAGAGAAACAGATTTTGATTGTGGTGAGTCCTAGGGCCAGGCCGGGCCATAGAAAGAGCAGTAAGAGCAGGAGAGACCAACACGCAAGCAAAAAATGGTTGAAACCTGCTGCTGGGTGGGAAGAGGAGGCTGCTGGAGGAAGCACAAGGAGAGATTTCTTTGCCGCTGTAGGACATAATTGCTTGTCTTAATGAATACAGGAGCCTCTTCTTGTTTGAAAAGAAGGAAGTTACAAGACAGACCCAAGCAGTAGGTGAGGTCCCGCCTTGCTTAAGTCAACAGAGTATTCTGCTGTGGGGGGGTGTTTCATAAGCACACAGGATTTTCTAGGCTGGTGGAAACTTGCTGAGTTAGTTTGATACTTCTATATCTTCAATCTTCATAAAAAACCCACCAGATCCTGTCTGAAAATAAGAAATCGCTATTTCTCACGGATCTTTCAGCACGTTCATTTTGACCCTGGAGGCATTTTACTTCAGGCAGTTGGGAGTTTTTGCCGGAATATACTGCAGTTTGGAGTTTGAAAGAGAGAGCTGTAGAGAGATTATCAAGCTGTTAAAGATGCTCATAATATTGCCAGAATTATATTTATATTGTGGGATTGTCTGCCTAAATTCTCCTGAGCAGAATCCAAACTGAAAAATTACTGAATTTGAGTCTCAGTTTCAGACTTGGAGTGCTGGTATGAACCTCCAGTTATACAACTGGCCATTTTTGAAGAATAATGCAGCAGTGAATGCAACTAAGCTACAGAGATGAGGAGCAAGTTTGTACTCAAGTGCTAAACAGACACAGGTGAGCTGTGAGAGACATATACACTTCCACCTTTGTTACAACAGCTACAGCCTAGCTTGATGGAGTTGTCTCTGAACGGGGTGAAATAATGGCCTTCCGCAGTAATCGTTGCTGTTATGACACTATTGTTACGTTTTTCGCCTGCAGAGCACCTATATTGCAGGAAGATGCCCCATTGAAACAGAAGACTGCCTTTAAACAAGAAGCTATAATGATTTTATGATTTTGAAAATGGCATTAAAAAATAACTGAAATGGAGGACCAAAAAAATGCCATCGGACATCAGAAAATAAAAAGTTATATGGAAAGCCAGCTAAGGAAAAAGTCAGATAAAGCAAGACACGGACTAACTACCCTAGCTCAATCCTTTTGGACTGGTAGGAGTATTAATGAATATGGCAGACGAAGCTATGACTTGAGACATGCTACAAATTAGAAGCAGATGCTTGTACCAGCTTGCCACAGGATGTTACCAGATAAAAATGGTTTAAGTCGAATGAAGGCAAGCTTAATGTTTTAGCTTTTCTAACATCATCATCATTAAAAGAAAGCATGAAATTATTTAACACTGGAAGTGACATATAGACAAGAATAGTTCAGACAGCATCTACGAAAGCCAAAGACATTTTCTGGTGGAAAACGTCATCTCAAAATTCAGTGGAGAATTTAATTTTTCTGTATTCTACACAGAAGACCTGAAAACAATTTTCATTGCCATTGCTTTTGATTTCTTTTGTCTGTTTGCATGGATGGGGATGATAAACTTAAAAAAAAATATGAATTTTAATTCAAAGCTTAAGTTTTTCACTGGTTGGTGTCTTTGAAAAAAAAATGCCCAGTATTTTTCCTTAGGAAAAGAAACTTGTAAATTCTTTACATGTCTAATATCACCAACAGTACTGAATAGTACAAACCAGAACAGCGCAGCCCTCTTCACAGCCGCTGTCACCCGGAGCTACAGCAGAGACTTAAACGAAGTACCGAAGGGCCAAGAGCCAACTCTTGGGCCAAGGGGAGGACAGTGCCAACCTTCCAGAGTCACACTTGTGCTTTTACTTCGGGTAAAAGTAAAGGAAGGGTGTAGAGAGGACAGTCCCCGCACCAAGTCCAGGTCACTCAGACATGTACCTGTCTGCAGCAGGGTGCCACGAGCTCTGTGTCGATAAAATTCATCACTGGGTGAGGTGACGATCAGAACGGCAACTATCACTAGATCCATATCTGGTGTTAGATGTTATCTGAATGTCCGGGAGGAGTGTGGAGCTGCATGGATGTCCGGTGGTCTCATTATTCCATTTTCCCACCCTGGACAAGAGCTGTTACCTCCACCCATGCAGGTGTAAATTGACGGACTTTGTGACATTCACACAAGGGATAAACTTGTCTGCAGTCATCCACACACACACGTCTACACCAATGACGTCAGGTAAAAAATCCTGGGTATAAATATGCCCCCAATTTCAACCCCAAACTGGGATAGGAGAAGACTCGACACCATACCTATGGACAGACTGATGAATTCGCTCCCCTCTCCACCCCTCAACTTGGGATGCCTCGTGGGTAAGGTTCTCTGCCTCAGCCTACGCTGAGGGATATTTTTGCCCCCGGGTGTATTTGGTAATTTTGTCCCCAGGTGTATTTTCTTCCTAATGCCGTTTCCGTATTCGCGGTCTCAT
>NW_010421653.1:0-2533 GCF_000710305.1 Buceros rhinoceros silvestris | reverse complement strand
AACAGTTTGTGCTTAACATTTACGTGGCTGGAAGGTTCGCTCTGCCTGACCTAATTTACTAACTCCTCCGATCAGTTAGGATAAACAGTTTGTGCTTAACATTTACGTGGCTGGGAGGTTCGCTCTGCCTGACCTGATTTACTAACTCCTCCGATCAGTTAGGACTTGCAGATGTAATTAGATGTTCGTGATTAGCAGTTGGCACATTTTGGGATTGTGTTTTTGTTTGCGTTCCCTGAAACAAAAAGCATGACAAGCAGGGATGGCCAGATTAATAAAAATAATTTTTAAAAACCCCTAAACTCCAACCAAATAAAACAAAAGCACAAAAAACGCTCCTAGCCCGAATCAAAACAATGTAGACATACCCTGGGTCCCTAAAAAGCAGTTATGCAAACGTATCACCTACCCCAAATTCTGCAGCTACTTATCAAAAGCACATTCTGAGGAGGCACTGGTGTGTATTTTTACATATTGAGTACTATATTCTAATTTTATCTAAATTTTGACATGAGATTCTAATGTTATAGTCTTGCTGTTTAACTTCAACAAGCTCGAGTTCCTTTCTTGTGCATTTGCTCACGTCTATCCATACGCTCTGACAATGTCTTCTCAAATGCTGTTTCCATGACAATTTAAATTACAGTAACACGAATAAAACTTTGGGGGGAAAAAAAAAAGAATAAACCACCCACAAAGGCACACAAACTTGCCACATTCCGATTCTGGTAAAAATAATAAAATTTAATAATACCTTTTGAACATACAATTATGTCAAGAAAAGAGCAAAGGCATTCAAACAAATGGATATAGATATTAAATAATATTTACAAATTCTAAACTCCAAGTTGACTACAAAGTCACAAATACTTTAAATATTTCATCGAATATAGTGTAAATTCTAATATAAATAAGGTATTAACTTCATCTGTTATTTTTTCCAGTGATAACAGTCTAATCTTTACATACTATATATATTAAAATACTAAAAAGTATAAAATTTTATTTGTTACTATGCAAAGAAATGGAAAATACATCAGATCTGTCTTACTGTACAATATCCAAATTGAACTTTCTATAGCATTCTCTGCAAAAATAAACGGCACTTTCACATGCAACAAGGCATAAAGTACACGTCTGTCCATTATCAGCACGTCATCTGAGTGCCACGGAAACCAAAACGCAAGTGTCCTTCAACCATACAGTTGAAAATTAAGTAAACTGTGGAAAGAGATTCTGACAAACTTCCTCCTTCAGTCTGAAGTAATAACGAAAAGCATGTAAACTGACTTCCGTACAGATTTGTCATTTTAAAAAACGAAAACAGAGCGTACTGAGAAGTTTGTCATGACAGTGCCAAAGCTACTTTGACAGCGTATGAGGGAGGAAAAGCCAACGATCCCGTACGAATACTGAAGCCCAGCCCTGCCCATGGGCTGCAGCATCTAAGCTGCTTTTCTGCCAAAGTCACTGCTGCCACTCGGAGTTGCACGCACCAGTAGTCAGATGAGTTTTCTAGTCTTCCTTATGCCATTGTGTAACCGTAGCTTCCACAGTGCAATGCCACCAGGAGCCGGTCCTTCAGGATTTCCTTACTTGGGTATTCAGGTAACTTGAGCATGTTGATACTGAAAAGCAAAGAACAAAGCCATAGCACAGTTCAGATACCCAACAGTGAAGATTTGTGACCGAAAACCCTGAAGCTGTCACATTTATGAAAGAAAACAAACCTGTGCCGCATTACAGTACCGCTGAGCATTCCAAAGTATTGCAGGAAGTTAAGGGGTTTTTCACTTCAGTGAACTGCAATACAATAATTTAACCTGAGTATTCCCTTATTGATCCCACCACCTTGAGTTAAGCGAAATGAAGCAGCAAACAATGAGCAAACATAATGTAACATCATCTGGGTTAAAACTCATCACTGTCATGATGGATAGTGAACACTATAAGCTGTCCAAATATTTTCTTTTTTGCCTTTTAGTTAAACTACTCAAAATGAATGTACTTTTAGCTACGACTGACATGAAAAAGCCCTGGCTTTAAGATATTTCAGTGAGACTGGTTAACCTACCACGTGCTTGATGTTGGTAAAAGATTTGCAGTATACGGCACAGCAGCAATTGTAAAATTTTGCAGTCCGCTGCCACCCATTATATGGGCAAACCCACCATGTGGCACCCTGGAACTGAGAAAACGCACTGAAATTAGACTATTGCAAGAATGGTATAAGTAAAAAAATATCATCTTTACACCACAAATCTCTTACTGCTACGTGTGTCCAGTTACTAATATTTTTATCAAGCTTCTCCCTTTCTTACTCATATCAAAATTCTCGTAGAGTAAATGCTTTTAGTTATAATATCGAAGAATGCATTTGTCCATTTACGTTTGGCAAACGGTTTGAATGATGTTCAAGAGAATTGTCTTCAAAGAGGACTCATTTCTACAACCAGTTCTTACAAAGGAACATTATCTCAGTTTAGACTAACATCTAATTATAATATGTATTATAATTATTATAACATAATAT
>NW_010421652.1:103614-103851 GCF_000710305.1 Buceros rhinoceros silvestris | reverse complement strand
GGCCCCGCGGTGTAACGTGCTACGTGTAAAACTGAACCATCTCCCGGGCTGTAGTAAAACGTCCTGTAAAGTCCACCTATAAACCCTGGTATGCACTTAGTGTTCTCGGCTTCACGACTTGCCACTGCAACGGAGTATTGGCCATCCCCACCTCTCCCACTTTTCCCTCCCCCGAAACCCCGCCGGCCGAGTGCGGTCCAAGCCCCGGTCCCTCATGCCTCGGGGTGGAATGCGGGC
>NW_010421652.1:87598-103426 GCF_000710305.1 Buceros rhinoceros silvestris | reverse complement strand
CGTCGGTGCCGCCAGGACCACTCCGTTCCCTTCGAACCGCGGGGAAGGAGAAAATCAGCTGGGACAGACACGGCTCTTAACCCTCCAGGGCGGCAGGATCCCCTCCCCCCGAGGCCAGCTAAGGTGGGGCGTCTCGCACATGCCCCTGCTGCTCCAGCCCTCCGAGGGGGACTGTGCTTCTGCATGTGTGATAAGACATCCTTATATACAGTGGCAAGGTCCTATAAAACTCAGCAAGACTCTGCCTTTCAAAATCATGATGTATTTTTTCTCCAGATTAAAGGGGAAAATGGAAGGATATTTAATCTGAAGGGAACGTAGTGCTGCACAGCCTTGGTGGGTAGGGATGGGCAAGGATCGATGAGCATGCAGCAATCAATGCAACCCACAGTTTGAATCCACCACCGAGATTCATGCAATTGAAAAGGAACCTGAGGAACCAGCCCCTGACTTGCTGGTGGTGCGTGTGGAGAAATGGCAGCACTCAGGAAAACATCGGAGTGGACCTGAGCTCATCACTTGATGTATATATTTAGTGTGGTGGTAGCTGCACTGGCTCACGGGGGACTACTTCCATGCTTAAGTTATTCACATGCTTGAGAGATTTGCTGGATTGTAGCCATATGTAACGCAATAAATATAAGTGGCTACTTCTGTGCAAATAAGAGATCCAGAGGTCTCACAAGTAATTTTCCAGCCGATCCAGACCTCGTTCTGTTAAGATAAAAGTGAAGAGAACTCTTTTCTCTCATTCAATTAAAAAACCTCCACCAACAATTAAGGTCACCAGCACAATACAAGCATAAAGGAGCATAAAGCCTTTCCTTTATGAAAATCCTTGCCGGGAACTTTCAAGGCTGCATTATCTGGAGAGGTGCAGGAATCTACAAGCCCGGTACCAACACAATTATTTTCAGCCTTCCAAGCCACTAACTCTGGCACCCTCTTTGGTGGATGCAGAGCTAAGGAATGAAGGGATTTCTTGCCAGGCTGGAGGATGGCATGTGGATGTGAGAGTGGGTCGCAGCCTGTTTGGTGCTCCTTTGAAGTCAGCAGAGCCTGAGCTGCCAGCGCTGAGCATGAGTGGAGTTCCCAAGCAGGCAGAAACTCCCCCTATGTGGTTCAGGGCAGTTGAATTCCCATGATTTCTCAAGGGAAGGTCATGCGCTCTTCCCACTCCTTAACTGGGATGGGAAGAGCAGTGGAGACAGTGGTGGCTCTTCTGCCCTTTCTCCTTTCTCTCTGGAGCCGAAGTCTCTGGCAAGTCTCTCTTTTTTTAAAAATGCAAAATGAAACAGAGTTTGATTAAAATAATAATATCCAGATTTTGGCAATGCTTCCTGTAAATTCATGGCTTCAGCCTGGACTGTCTCATGGCCAGACTGTAAATTTTTGCATTCTAACTCCCTGTGACAAATCTCTAGCCCCAGTCATTGTTATTTCTTTTAGCTTTCACACCCTGCTGGCAAAAAGCTCCAACTCTGCTATTCTTCCCTCAAAACAGAAATTCCTACCACAAGGGCCATTACCCTGAGAACGTTTTTGAATAAACATGTTTGGAAAATGAAAACAAGACACATAAAACATATGAATATGAGTAACATCAAATGAAGGCTTGGAAGCGGTTTCAAGTAGTATTACAAATAGGAAATAGCTTTCCAGAGATAAAAATACTCGATGTGTTTTGTTAACACCATCACGCAGTCGCGTTTTATTCTCATGGTTTATTTAGACGTTGAGGGACACCTTTGTCCTACTTGATGTACTTGTAACTGCTGGCTAAGCCAGGAGGTCAGAGACTTCAGCTTGTAATCAGTGGGTGACTGGCAACATCCTTGTCAAATAATGTTGGCGCGACAGGATCGGGACAACAGCCATTCTCGCATGTCAACAACTATGGCTCAGTGAATCTGAGCAAGGGGTACGGGAAGGCTTCATAGCACGGGTCATTTCTTAAAGTCCTGGTCCATGCACCTGAAATGCTGTTCAAAATTCCAGCCCCCAATACAGAGCAGGGAAAATGGCTCCCACTGACAGGGATGGTTCAGAATTTTTTTTCCACAGCAAAAAGGGACATTAATTACGGCGAGAAGCAGCCTCATTGCTGACTTAGTGACAGTTGTAGGCTCTCAGCATCTTATAGGGTGTTTCCTTTTAATTGTCTAGGAAGCAGGGAATGCTGCTTTTTTCTGATTTAACAAAAAGACTTCTGAAACTGGAGCCCAGCTCTAACAATTCTCTCTGTGACAATGGAGCACTTAATTCGTGCAATGACCAGGCACTGCCATTTGAGACCACTCAAATCCCCTCCAGTAGAGCTGGCAATTCTGGAGACATAAATAAGGGACCTGAGTGAGCGTTGTTTACGTGGAAACATTATGGGCCAGCAGTGGTTAGTGTAGTGTTTCCTTCCTTGTGCTGGAAGGAGCAGAAGCTGTGATGCACTTGTCAATCCAATGGGGCCTGTATGCATATGCTTAAATCCCATCAGCTTGCAACGTAACATTAGTGCCTGTTCACCTTGAACTGGAAGATGGCAGGAGCGGAGCATGCGCCTGCAGGCCAAGCTGAACCAGAGAAAGGACTGGGAACAGCTTCCCTCCTTCTGGCCTTGGACAGCCTCATTTTGCATGGCTAGGCAAGTAGAGTAACTGGTCAGGTTCTACTGTGCCTGGAAGAAGATAATTCCCAACCAGAAAAATACTTAATCTCCCACCACAGAAATTGATCAGCTGTTTGGGACCAGGGTGGGTCTGATGTTTAGGGAAATGGATGAATTAAAATTGGAGGAAACCCTCTGACGGAGGTTTGAGAAGGCTTTTCGTGGGATAAGGAAGAGAAAATGTAGCCCAGGCTATGGAGACCATGCTGACCCTGCCTGGAGGCTGTCTGTGGACGTGAGCAGATGCCGATGCAGCCTCCTGTTAGAAATATGTTGTAGTAGAAAACACAGAGCAGTTCCCTTACTTTTCTCTTCTGGATGGAGAAATGAAGCTACAGGAGGAGCAGGAAGAAAAGATGAAGCAGCTTGAGAAGAAGTAAAGAGATCTTCTTTCTGGTTCCTGTGAGATGTCTTGTGCAGAGACTGTCACAAGAAGAATCCTTTGTCGAATACAACGCCTCTGAATACAATGCAATGAAGCCAATATTAAGAAAAGTGTGTGTGCTCTCTAGATTAGTCAGAGGTGGTAAGTTACAGGAGTGATAATTCTGAATCTCATTCTTTGTTGATGTTACCTAAGCATTATATTTTACTGATTTATTTTAAAGGCATACTTTCACTTTCTTGAAAGAAATCTAATTGAAATAAGCTTGCAGAGGGAAAATGGGACAGCTAAGTTGGTAATCTTGATGTAGTTTCTATAATGGTAATGGTAATTCTCATAATTTCTTCTTTGTTATTCTTCGTGTCATCTGATTAATTTAACTGAAAAGTTTAGTTTACACATATACGCAAGCAGAGCATGTGGAGCGTTGCGGGCAGAATGCCCATCCTGACTGTCCCAGAGAATTATGAATGCCAGGCTGTTACAAAGAGAATAGCAGACCCTTCAGAATAAGTCCTTCAGAATAAATCCACTGTTTCCATTGGCAGGAACTGTGGGGTGCTTCCCTTTGAGAAGGTGCTTGGTTGAAGAGTTGTCCTCAGTGCAGTGAGGCCTCCCAGCAGGGCAAGGAAAGGCGTCTCTGTCCATTAGGAGATGCCTGATTTGAGCCTGCAAACATGGACTTGAGCCAAACGAGTGAAAAGTATAAAATTGCAAAAAGCAGTTATTGATATCCTGGCAAGAAATTCAAGACTGCATCTGACACTCGTGTACGCATAACGCTATAGTCCAACACTACTTTACTCTTAAGGACATGCCATTAGATATGTAATCCTGGCTCTGTGGCCTCTGTGATTAAACGCTGTCATGCATTCTAGCTTAGTAGCTGGTGCTGAACGTGCTTACAGTACCCCTAGGGGCTCTCGGTGTTCGAGACTGTAGCCAAAAGACTCCTGAGAGAGTTTGTGTGGACTGGAGACACTTACTAACCCATTCTTCAGCTGCTTCTCGATCTCTCGTTTACTCTGTGAAGTGTTTATGAATCGGACCTCTCCTTCCTGTGAAAGTGAACTCTTGTGTCCCAGCTCCCTCTGTGAACAAACAGTAAAACCCCAAGGCAACTGGGGGCTGAGTAGGGTTTGGGCCCCCAGCACCAAGAGGATGAGATGGTTGCTGGACAGTATGCATGAGAATGCAAAACGATCCTATGCCTTTAACACAGAGGGTCAGACAGACACATCATGCCTCCTGCACCCTTCTATTTGTAGGCTCCTTGGCCATGGTGTCACTGGCCCAATCCCACAAAATGGCAGCTCCCAAAGCTAAGCCTAGCTAACTAGGTATCAAATTAGCTGTGCGTCTGCCGAACTCAGCAAAACGCAAGACACCAGCTCTAGTCCATGTTTCAGGCACATGCATGAGGTCAATCCACTAAAATTGTGTTTAAACTGATGAATCTGGAATGCTTCCAGACCTTCAGATCCAGGTGCGTATCCTGGCCATCTAGCTTGATATAATGCTTTAAGCAGTCAAAACCATGGTGAGCAGTCTATATTGAACCTCGGGAGGGAAACTAGGCACGCAAGCAAGCTAAGAGGGTACCACAATGCGTTCTTGTCAAGTCCTTGGTGTGTGCCAGAGGGGACAGGTACCTGGAAAGCCCTGTGTTGTTCGTATGCCATGCAGGATTGGTTCAGACGTCAGATACCACTTTCAGCTGCTCTTACCTGAAGTAGAGCAACAATTGTTTCCTATGTGGTGTGAAGATAAAACCATGCTGCTAGTTGTGAAACACTCATCTAATTTGGTGAGGAAGATCATTTCAGTATATGGACAGCAAACTAAATCCCTAATTTCTACTCAGCAATGGGCCCTTATGGGGCATGATGCATGCACTCATTTTTGTTAATGTTCTTTTTTGCATACATGAGATTGGCAGTTCTAACTCCAGGACTTTTATTCAGGTGAAGACCATTATCTTCATAAAAGGCTCTAGAGACGTAATGGCTTGTTGGCCTGTGAACTGGAAATAGCCAACCTCTGCTAAACACCATCTAAGGTTTCAATCAAAAAGGCAAGCGCAGCTACAGGATAAACTGCCTCAGAACGCAGCAGCCACTTCACTGCAACATCATTACAGAAAGACTTTAATAGGCTGGGACAGATTTATAATAATTATTACAACTTGCTCATTATCTGAGACAAGCATATAGCACGCCTCTGTGTGAAATCGTAGACTTATTTGCACAAGTGTGGGCTGATTACATTACATGTAAGTAGTGAGGGGAAGCAGGACATTTGGTCCAAATACGTGTAAATAGAGTACCTAATAGTTTAGAGAAAGTCATGTCATGGATGATTTATACCTCCCTGCTTTATCAAATCATGTTGACCAGGTTAGACCTTTTCATTTCTTCTACCCAGGGAAAAAAATCAGAGTATTTTAGGGACTCATCTCCAGAAAAAGTGCCACAGTGGCAGAGATGCTAACTTTTCATTTTCCCAGTGGGTGGTCTGCTGTGAAATCCCCAAAAGGCGAAGGATCTAGAGCTAGCCAGGGCCTCCCTTAAGCTGAAGCATTTAAGAGATTTTTATGTGTAATGTAAGATGTTTGCTGAGAAATAGAGACTGATTTAACTATTTGCAGCTTACGATTTTTCCATTAGAAAATCTTAAGGAATCATCAGCACATTCCATATTTGACTGACCAAAAAATCACAATTTTTTCCCTCAAATCTATTGCCCCACAGCAACATCCTTTGTTCTTTTCCTCCCTCATTTGGCTTGCCCTTATTTGGAAATTGGCAGAGAAGACGCTTGACCACTGTTACTCAAACTAAGCAATGTGAACCTCTAAAAAGATTGCCATTAGCTTCTTTTGGGGCAATTTGCAAAACAAGGGTTTCGTCTGGATGGCTGGATGGAACTGGCACCTCTGCTTAACGTTTAGTACAATTCCCCTGAACACCCAAAGTTTTCACTCAGCCCCTTTCTGTGCAGACCCTCCTCTTTGTCACCCTGGGAGCTCAAACTGTAGAGAAGGTGAGTGACACGCAGCATTCTTGCACGTAAACCTTCCAGTCATCCCAAAGATGTTGAAGCTGAATTGCAATAGGCAAATGCAACTACATCTAATTGTCTCATTTATTTATGTAACTGTTGTTTGACGGTGCGACAGGCTGGTCCTCTAAGTAACCAAAAGAACCTGGATGCAGTGTCCCCTCCCTCTTCCCCCTGCCAGTAAGCTCTTTTTAAGGAAGTAGATGTGTGAAGGAGCAGCAGACAAGATAGAGGCTGGAGCCAGATGTTCCTCTGAGAACTGCCTTCTGACTGGGATAGAATCCCAGCTGTTCGCTGACTCAGGGGGATTCCAAGCAGAAAGCTCTGGGATTTGCCGTGTGTGTATGAGAGAGGCACAGCCTACCCTCCCCTACACTGACTCTCTCCAGCTTGCAGATGGAGGGGGGAGGCGTGTGCTCAGCTAGAAAAAGGATGCTGTGAGGATGGTAAGTATGTGCTGAACAACCCTTTCTGGAGGAAGCCTCAGCTCCCAAAATCGTGTTGATGAGGTAGGTAGGCACATTTCTCCTGGGACCTGTATTAAGAAATCGCTCTGTGAAGCGAACTGCTGCCTTAAATAGTCTGAGCATTTGTCTAATTTATAGAAATAATGCTGAGGAAATGGCTCAGCTTTGGATATGCTGCAGGCTGACAGCTTGCGCCTTGCTTGTAAAATATATTAGATATTTCTGGGCATATTTACAAACACCTCCTCCTTATGATAATAAGCTGCTTGGCCAAAGTCAACATAAGCTGCAGCACAAATTATATCCCCAACCAAAACATACCTTTCATCCAAAAATCACGATTCAGCCTCAGAAAATCTCTCCATTCCTACTTGTGTTTAATGCCACTGATTCTGGGGGAAGACAGAAGTTCCCTGCACCACAGGTCCGCAGTCCACAGTCCCTAACTGAGGGTCTGGTGGGATACAGCTCCACTGGCTGTACAGATTGCTTGCTGGGAAATACCTAGAGATAATGTGCCACGAAGAAGGCAGAAATGCCCATCCTTAGGGTGGTTTTTATTTTACACCTTTTCCAACATTCAGAAACAAGTGCTACAAGTACATGTAGCTCTGCTAAATGGATGAGTCTGCATACAAATACTGGAGAGATGCACCATTTCCCAGGACCCTGAAGGTGTGCACGGCAAGCCTCTGTGCTCTGCACCTGTTCTTGTTCAAGGTGTGTCTCATTATGAGACATGGCCAGTGACAGTCATCTACACTGGAAAAACTAAGGCAAGCTGTGGCACTTTGCTGCCGAGCAGCCATGTCATTGAGCTGCGTCTATACGTGCCCTCCTCAGGCACAGGGATCTCGGCTCCCGGGAACCACCTGGATTGTCTGTCCTCTGCCACTTCAGGCTGGGTGTGCAGGTAAAAGGGAGAGAGCTCTTCACACAGTAGTGCCTGTGGCTTTACCCTGGGTGGCTCAGCAGGGCTGTGATGCCTGTGAGCCTGACCCTCCTTGAAGCTGGCCACTGCTGGCAGTTGCAGCCCCTTGGGATGATGCATACTGCCAACCCGAGGCTGCAGGTTTGGATGGCTGCGGTCCAGCACCATAGGCAGAGGAAAAACCTGGCAGTTCCGCAGGCTCACTTTCACTCATGGCCAGGATTAGGAGCACCTCTCATCCTCCTTGATAAAGCCCAGCATGGGAGCAGATTTGACTTGCTCCTAAGCCAAGTGCAGCTCAGCAGCCACAGCCTGGCCAGCTCTGCTTCACGCTGCTGCACTCCACATCTTTGAGGTTTTGAGACCTACCTCCAAAAACCAGATCGTAAAGTTGCAGTGTTGGTGAAGCTACATCACAGCTTCAGCTCCTGGATAGGAAGCGCAGCAGAAGTAAAGTGCTGGAGAAGAGGGCGTTACTGCTCCTTTAACTGTGTTAAACCCCCACTCCTGGAAAAATACCGTATTAGTATTTTATACTAGTGCTTTTAATCGGTAGTGTTACTTGCTAGCTTTGCAATACAGTAATCTCAAGGAAGACGGGTTTGCGTTTAGCTAAGCACCGCTAGCTAGCACAAGGTGAGAAATTCCCTACGCAGAAAAGCTGCCATTTAGATAGATAAGGCAAATTGTAGGAGGAGAAACAGAGCTAGAGAAAAATGAAAAGACTTGCCCAAGGTCACATGGCAGATCAGTGGCAGATCAACAAAGCTGTCAGGTTGTCTGAGCTGCCAGTCTACTGCAAAATCTTTGGAAAAAACTCTCTAATAGCTGTAGCTGTCCTTGTGCCCATAGTGCCTCTGCAAATAATATGTCATAACTCAAATTCTGGCATCCCAGAAATGAGAGTTCCATATTTTATGCACTCAGCATATGATCCCCTAAGGTAGCTAACATGAAAGCAGAACTGTTTGTGGGATTGGTCACTTTTTTTTAAAATTTAACTTTTGGAAAGCATAATTATCCTGAGGTCTATTTTTTTCCACGGTGAGAGGAACATGCTGGTTACCATAATCTTGGCCGAAATATAGGATAAGGAACTCTTCATCCTTCTCCACCATGTGCTATTTTGAGTTGGCATGTGTTTACAGAGATAACATTTGATGTCATAGTTGCCACATTTGACAGAGAAAAGCCTGAGAGAACCATTAACTATAGAACTAGTCAGCAATCAAAGGCATCTTTGTCCTTTGCTAAATGATTAGCTCAAAGTAATGCTTCTTCTGAAGTTTCCAGCCCAAGAAAATCCTACAAACAAACATTCTAATAGCTATTATAAAAAAAAATTCCTTTATACGTAACAGAATTTTACAACTGTGCAAAATCAAATCATCTTTATTGCCCACAAGAAAAAGTGTTTATTTGTATTATTTTTTAAATGCATTATAGCAACACAAACTACAGACTTGAAAGGATCAGTGAATGAGAGAATAGAAACTAGAGACAAACAGGAGTCAAGACAACAGATTTCTTTTTCTTTTCTACCTCTTGGTTGCTTTGTAACCTTGGGTATATCACTTAACCTCCCCACTGCAATGCTTCTATCTACAAAAGACAACGGTGATTCCTAATCCACAGAAAGATGCGTCTCCTGCTGCTGTAGACCCAGGTCCTTGACCCTCCCAGGGATCAGCTTGTGAAGATTTTGGGAGAAGATTTTTTCTAAATGAATCCAGATAATCACCAATGATCTGTGAATCCTATAGAATCATATTATTCAGTAGACGAGACATTGCTGTCAAAAAGAGGAATTGCACGGAAAATGCATTCCTGGGACTCTGCTGGTCACAGCTGCTTTGAAGATCCTTGAGGGGAAGGACGATGCTGGTCCATGATGAAACCCCAGACCACACTTCATTCGCTTAGATGCCGCCAAGCAGAGGAGACACTGATATTTTTGCCTGCAGCTCAGTTGGGTTCTGGACTATAAAACACTCCTGCCATAGCTGCAGGAAGGGGAAGATGGAAACGGGATAGGGACAGCTTAATTTCTGTCTGTAGGGAGGGGAAGACAGCATACAGGAGGTCCTTTGGGTGACAGAATATGAGCAGCTGGGGAAGATCCCACGCTGAAACATATTTAACTTCACTGTTAACGGGTTAAGAAGAGCAAGATTATTTTTAACACTCTACTTGTGAAACATTTTTCCTGTTCCTCGAAGAAGAACTTTGGCAAAAGGTGTGGCACAGATGCCTGTAATAGTAAACGCTGTTACTGGGAAACGTGGAACTACATTGCATCCATAAGAATGTAAAGTTGCATTTGGTAAAAGACTATTCTAGGCACAGAAAATTTTTCCATACTTCCCTTCATACTAAAAATGTCCATGAGAATGTCTAACTTTGATTGATGATGTATTTAAATTTTGGTTAAAGATTCAGCAGAAATGGCTTAGCCAGTATTTCCAGGGATAATGAAATTAATCTGTCGTTTGGCTGATTTTCTAAAGGGACAAAACCACCTCCATCCCACTGCAAAACACTGGCTTGTGTGTGCTTAGGAGCAGGGATGTGAGTCTGCTGACAGGGTTACTCTGGCGTCAGGAACATGCCCTTTGCTTTCCTAAATAATATTAGCCACATTTGTGAAATTCTGGTAATACTAGAAATTCTGAAATACTCTGGAGAGACTTTTAAGAGCTGGGCAGTTAAATTCTCCGAAGCTTACACATGTGGTAGCCTTGCCAGCTCTCAACAGACCGCGGCTGCTGTAGAAAACATGCACTGACATGTTACAAAGCCAAAACGCTGCAGTACGCCCCAGCTCGTGCCCTGTGATGATGGTGAGGTGGGGGCTGCTGCTCGCTTCACTTTCTGGAACCACCCAGTCATCTCTCGGACAGACCTGCAGGCTTCACTTTTGAGCCCCAGCTATCCAGCCCAGGCTCCACTGGCCTGGGCAGGCTTGGCCTCAGCCAGTTTGGAAGAACTTAAGGAGAGTTTGTGGCCAAGTGGTGGCTGGAATCTCTTTCCAAAAGAATGAAGTCTTCCAGGTCAGAATGAAATTTAGAGGGGGCTGAGCGCTTTCTCCATAGAGATGATGGAGAGCTAAACATTGGTTGAGATAGAAGGACGTGTCTAGCTGGAGACCACGAGAGACAGCACAGACAAGGGCACTGTGCCATTCGGAGGGACTGCAATGGTTGTATCTCCTCTAGGGTTTGTAAGCGTAAGCAGCTGGCAATCAACATGGATAAGGAAGGTGACAACAGTGGTTGTAGTTAGAGTTCTTCCGTAGCATGGTGAAGAGCATGCTGGGAAGAGAAGCTCAGCTCAAGCGGCTGGGCCTTGCTGCCTGCATCACTTCTGCCATGGCTGCTGCTTCCACCCAGGAGGGGCTCAGGGCTGAGGTGGCAGCAGCTGGGGCTGACAAGGAAGCGAGGCTGTCACTGTCAGCCAGGCTGGGAGTGACACGCCTCCATCCCCAGGATTTTGCACATAGGAATCCAGTTCCAGCCTATCGCATTTTCTCCTCCCTCCGCCTGGCAAAGTGGGCTGCCTCTGCCTTTGTCTTCTCATCCCGGGAAAGGAAAACAGTGGTTTTCTGTACAGTTGAGATGCCTCAAGCTGAATCTTTCTTTACTCATGGCAGGGGACAGGGAACCAAAGAGCAGTACTGGTGTGCAGCCTTCAGCTCCGGGGATGGTGCCTACATGCTCAAGACTGACAGCACAATTAGACTTCCACAACACACTTATGTGTCCTGGCGATGCCCCCAGCCCATGCTGCGTCAGGACCTCGATGTCCAATTTTCCCCACACCTAGGCCCTGTGAGCGATGGAGACCTGAGGGCACAGAGTGGCTCTGCTGCAAACCAACATTGGCAGTTAGTAGCTTATAGCTATACATGAGCAGTTTTATACCTGTGCAGGGAGATTATCACTCGCTGTGAGGGCTACAGAAGGTTGATGGGGGGAGCTGGATTTGGAGGAAGTTTGTAATCAGCGCTACCCAGCCCCCCATGTGGCAGAGCCGGAGGCTTTCAGAGGTGTTAGCTCTGACAAAACTCTGAACAACACAGTTTTCTGCAAAATCCTTTCTTCAAACCCTATTTTGTTCAATGGAAATAATTGCTAGACATGTTACAGGTAAATAATGCCAGTGGCATTTGTACCATGTAATGGTGAGTTCCTGAAGAATAGTGTCACCTCTGAGGTATCCTGGTTTTGTGGAAACTTCTTGACTTTAGCCTCTCTGTGCTCATTTCACCATGTTAAAAACCAAGACAATACTTCTTTTTGTCTTCCCCATGAAAATTTTATTTGCCCTCTACCCTCAGGAAAATAGAGACAGGAACAAAAGGAAAAAAAAGAAAAAAAACCCAAACAACCAACCAACAACCAAACAGAATTTGATTGCCCTTTTTTCTTAAAAACTTTGAACATTTTAAACCCCAAACATTTTTCACAAAAAAAGCTCACATCTGTTATTTATAAAATTCCATCTTTATGTGATTTTTTTTTTTTACTGGCTTCCATTCAGATACCAACAAAACAGATCAGACACAAGTATTACATGTTGTACCAGTAAGTGCTAGAGTCCCTGGAAGAGTATAGCAGCGATTATTTTTTGTCTAAAAATTTGGCAAGGGAGGTGTGTTTGGAGGAGGGATAGAAGGAAGAGAGGAAGCTCGAGAACAAAGAGAAGGGTGATTAATAGAGTAGAACCCTCTTTATCTTCTTTGTCTCCAGATACCAAAAATATTCAGGTGAGTAAGGAAAATGGCAAGTAAGCGTTACATCCCTGATGAGAACCTTAGTCAAACGATACAGACTTCCAGATAAACCCATTTTCTTCTTCAGATGAATATATTAAAAAAAGCACAAGCTTGTCAGCTAGGGCGCTAGACTTATTTTTAAACATTTATCTGGTTAGCATGCCAAGTTCCTAGATATGCTCACAGGCAAAACTCTTAAGCCCAGTGCTTTATTACTGCAGAATGGTGCTGTTGTCTTTCTTGGGAAATGCACCCTTTTGGCCAGGTCTGCACACAGACGCTGTGTCGCTTTGACGACTCGGGCATAAGAGCACCAGCACAACCCTTCCCCTCTCCCCTGTGTCATGACTGCCATTATACCAACATAAAGACCCCATACCAGTATTATTATTCCTCACGGAGAAAAGGAGTGAATTACAAGCACCTTTCTGCCACTGTAAGTGAATTGATACCAGGAGCTGCAGATGCAGTTAAAAGACCCCCCTGATGCTTCCCTCCCCAGGTCTCCTACACAACCAACACAGTTACCCTTGTACAACATCTAGCTATAGAGCAGGCTTTCATGGACCAGGAGTCTTTACCCTTTTTTAATCCACTTAGATTAACAGCAGTGCACTGCTAATTCACATGGCAAAGGGCAAAGGGCTTGTTGCAAAGAACGACTTTTTCTTGTGGCAAAAATAAATGAACCCACTTTGCTCCAAATAATTAATTACTGGATGCCTTTGTGGGTTTTGTACAGCACTCTGGCCATGTTAATTAGGTGTAGTCTGGTGAATGCAAAAGCTTAACCCCCTCTCCCCCAACCATATGTAGGGAAGGAAGGAATTTGTGTTTAAATTTAGGATAATAAAAGATACAACAGCTGTATGGGGTTTTTTTATGCATAACATTTTTGGTTTTACAGGTAATACCAGGCATTTCAAAATTACAGAGATACAGAGTCTCCTGAAGTTTTCCTAAAATGTCCATCATGCTAAGAATCTCAATCTCCATTACATAGGCAACATATTTAATGGGAAACAAAATCATAACTTTGTTATGTTAAGGGCTAGCTTTGTCCCATTAACATTGCTGCTAGTCCAAAGAAGCCTTTGTCCACAAAGAAGTTTCTTATGAGATGGACAACCAAATATTATGGATTTATTAAACATTAAAGGATCACCTGCCCTTTACAAACATAACTTTTTGAACTGGTTTTTAGAGCACTTATGATTTCCACTAACAGAAACTGAGGAATTCAGAATCCAGGCTGTCGCTGCTGCCTCAGTCGAGCTAAGCTGCTGAAGGAATTTTTAGATACAACATAGTCTCCTGTGTACTACCTGCCATTGGGCTACATCAGTACTATTGACCTAACACAATAAAGATAGGTGTTGCAATAATTCTAAGAGAACATATATGTGTACATACATAAACACACACACACACACACACGAGTGGCAGGTGTCACCAGAAATGATTGTAAGCTGGAGGGGAGACACCTGAAGGCAATTTGTATCCATGTTTGTTTAAATTTTTAAAATCTCCTGTAGTATTCAGAATTTAATTTCTGGAATTTTTCTCAAAGCGGTGAGAGATCCTTCAGCAATTAAACAAAGATACAAATTTTTAAAAATTTCTAGCACCAGGTAAACATATATGAACTCAGTGACATTATTCACATAGTTAAAGTTAGGCTTGTGCTTCAGTACTTTGCCCAAAGAACTGAACAGATTTTCCCCTGCTTGCTCAGCAAAGGAGTTACATCAGCGTTGACAAAAAGACTCTCTGTGTGAACTCGTTATTAGTCATATTCTGTCGGTCTGTCAGATTTCGCTTCCGCCTTGCCTGACGCCTCATCTACTAAATCTCCCTTCACCTGTAGAGTAAGGCAAGTAGAATAAGCCAGGATCTGGGGAGTTTTGTAGCAAGTATTACCGGGAAGTCTAAGTCTGGGACCAAAAATAAAAACCTTGTTTAATTATTAGAGATTAAAACTACAGAAAGTTATTTTCTCCTACTGTTCAACCACATTTCAGGGAGACCTTAAATCTGCACTCATTTGTGCTTGACCCTCCATGAAAATCTTCCAGTGAATATTGAGATTTGATTTTCTTGACAGTAAAATGTCATTGGGAGTAAAAGAGAGGTTGTTCTTCCAGGCTGTGATAGAGATGAAGATTGCACAGCCTTTTTTTCTCCCCTACCTTTCCTTGGGCAGTTTTGTTTTCTTACCCTGTGATAAATGGCACTTAGATCCAGGCGGATCCGGCTGTATCACAAGCACAGCTTCCTTCAGCATAACATCGTGCTCTCTGTACCAGCACGTGGCCAGAGTCTGGGATAGTGCAGAGCACATACCTCCATCCAGCCTCCTGAAATGCAGCGAGGGCGTAAGCTGTTCTCTGCATATGCCACATCTGGAAAGTAAAAAATCATTTTTATTTGTATAGAGCATAGAGCTGACATCACAATGATAATTTCTGCTAATAACGATAACTTTGGTCTAATACCTGCCGTGGGGTGTACTGGTGTTTTCTTGCTTACTAACGTGTAGACCTTTTCAGCTCCTATCCTGCAAATTATATCACACAGTTGGTGCTCCACAGAGAGAAGGCTTCTCTTTAGTGGACCAGATGGCAGGTTTGGGGCTTTCAAAGGCTGTTTCCAAAACCTATCTATGCAAACAGACTCGATCATTTTGTATCAAGCAACTCTGCTGAGAACATGAGACACAGAGCAAGCTTCTGCACTCACATATATGCACAAAGCTGATCATTCTGGCTTTGTGAGGAGGCATTCATCCCTGGTCTTGCCTGTGGGACAGGGGTGCTCCATATTACAGCACCTCATGGAGGTTGCTCTGGTTCTACCCTAGCCCACGGACTCACTTTCCTCTCTCCAGACCGGGCAGGGGGCAAAGTAGAGGGATTGCATTCCCACATTTCATCCCAACACAGAGTCAAGACGTAGCTGATGCAGACGGCAGGACCCGGGAGCTAAGCGGTACTCAGGGTCAGACTGCATAAACACAGTCAGTATTAAATCTGTATTATTTGCTTTTGCTGCAGTGCCTCGGGTCTCTGAGAACCTTACTGTGCCAGGCACTGTACAAGTCCAGAACAAACTTACCCCGATATAGACTTCGAATAAGGACAGTATTGAACCGTGACAGATTTAGAACACAGCCTTTAAAGATATCATCAGAAATATTTTAAAACCCTGGATTTTTTTGGGCAACACCACCCCTCACCCCTTAGAGGGGAGACCTTGTCAGGCACTAAATAAATGTTTACAGAAAGGTGTTTATGACTCAACATTAAATAATGATTTAAGATGGAAATGTTGACAGAGCCTGAGTGCTAGCAATACTTCTAAGAATCTCAATGCATGCGGGAATTTATTTCCTTTTACAGCCTATGATAAAAAAGAGAATAGCTCTGTTCGTGTTTTAAAATAAAAGCAAAAATTCACATCAAGGGCCAACCAAAATCATCTGTAATCCTTGAAAACAAGAATCTCTACTGGAAACAGGGACAAAACCTCTACAGTAAATGTTTCAGCAGG
>NW_010421652.1:83055-87512 GCF_000710305.1 Buceros rhinoceros silvestris | reverse complement strand
CAGGAAAAACAACACAAAAAGTAATCTCCACGTGTTTCATAGATTCTTTTTACTTTTTACAACTCATTGTTTCAGAAATTAGGTTTTTTAACTAGCACTGTCTTTTAATTTCTTTATTCTCCTTGTTTGTCTTTTTATCCTACAATGGGTATTTGCTTTAGAAGAGTTTTCTTAATTTTGACCCATGGTGGCCCGGCTAAACACTGAGATAACATCGACTAATATTTCAAAATAAATTGCTCCCTCTAGTGAGATCACAGCAGTACTGGTGCCTAGCAGGTGTGGCTGAAAACTACTTGAATGTGTTTTTCTGTACCACTCGATTAAGCAGTTGGCTCATTATGGATTTGATTCTGCACTCCTTACTCAGACAAAACTCCAGAAGATCTCCAGAGGAGATTTGCCTGAGCAAGGAGTGCATGATAAGACCTTCTGCATTTAAGACGGTAATATTTACAAAGGCTTATGCCTCCTACACCATTAAAACCTTCCCTTGAACAACGCGTCAGTTAACTAGCAGACCTTTGGAGAAACATGCTGGCTTGCAGAATGCTAAAGCCTTCGCCTGTGAAGAGGTTTCACACAAACAATACTGTTGTCACTGTCTGCTTGACTTCATTCAACTCCACGTTGTTTGAAAAAAGAAATACAAACTCCAAACATGAGTCAGATGCTTCAGGATTCTCCTCTACATCCAGCAGCTTTTCAAGTAAAAATATATTAACATCCACATATTTTGTGGTATTTTCAAAGGGCTCCTGAGCAAAAAGACATTAAAAAGGAACAGCATCAGCATTCTTCTCAGTACTTTCTGCCATGTTGGCACGGTAGTGTCAGAAGTAAATCATTTCATAAGGAAATGGGTGCCGTTTCTCTTTTTGATTAATAGACTTACTCTGGGAAAACTCTGGAGTAACTTCAGGAGAGGCAAGGACCAGGGTGCTGGGATTCTCCTCTGCTAATCTGTGTGCCCCTCGTTAGTGGCATTATCCTGAAGCTGGCTACACAGCGGCTGCAAGTGCTGCAGACACCACCTCCCTCCCCCAGCGTCTGCGCCACGCAGCCCAGGGTAGCTGTTGCCCAAGGAGAGCCTGGCTCAGCTGATGGCCTCCCCTCCCAACACATGCAGGCAGCAGCTCCTGGAGCAAAACCATGCCAGCAACGGAGCACAAACCCAGTACTTGGTGTATCATTATCAGCCACCCTGCTCTCTGCTGTTTGCTGGGCAGGACAGGAGCTACTGCTGGTGGAGGACTTGAGCCTGTGCTGCTGGGGTGGCTGGCAGTGGACCTGCTGCCTGTCCCCACGAGTGGGAGTGGGTTTGTTGAACTCTCACTGGAGGTTACCCACCAGCATGGCCAACTGGATGCTGAGAGCAGTAGTGCTGTGAAGTGATGCTAGCTGCCGCAGGATGATTTCATTAGTGGAGCAGCCTGATTTCATTAGCAGGATGATTGGATTAGCATCTGATGAGTGGCTGTAACAAGAGCTGCCCCAGTCACCTGCCCTTGCCTTTCCTCGCATGCCACCGGTGTGAAGGACTCGACCTGCCCAAGGTTTAGGCGTTGCCCTGCTGCTCGCAGAGGTGATGGGGTGCTGTGGACCACGAAGAATGGTGGCAGGGCCTTTCTGTCATCCCGTCGCTGAGGCTGCAGACACAGTCATGACCACGAGCCTGGGTGCAGTTCCTGTAAGCAAAGCTTCACTGGCCAGAGCAGTTCCCCAGAGGGTCTGAGCAGACCCGTGTCTTGCAGGAGAGCAGCTACCGCAGGCAGCAGTGGGTGATACCTTCTGTAAATGAAGTAACGACTCAAAGGCAGGTAATAGGGTTTCTTAAACAAATATTTCCTAACTTATTTTCAGCAAAGAACAAAGGAACAGATGACTTCCAAAAGCAATGGATTAAAAAAACAAACATAGGCCCATTTTGTTGCTGTAGGTGAAAAAAGCTAACGAATACCTGGATTAGGGTGATGTAAGGGCATTTACGATTGCTGCAAATCGCACGTGCCTGTTTTTGTGAGAAAGCTTGTTTTTAAGTTGCAAACAACTGCCTGAGGTAAAACAGCCCTTTGGCGGCGTGTCCGCTGTGTACAGCGAGTCTGCAAGCTCACCATGGCCGTCTTGAGTTCCGAGTGTTCGGCTTCTCGGTCCTTTGTAGCAGTGCCCACTGCTTTTTGAAACATAACTTGCACTTTCAGCAATTTCTGATGGCTCAAATGGTTAAACATGATTTTCAACAGTGACGTAAAAGCCTGTTTTGTGGGTTGGGTTTTATTTTCTTTTCATGCCTACTAATTGTAGCCTTGATGATTGCTGTTTATTCTAGGTTAAGTAGTCTTGCGCGATGGTCCTCAGAAGCAGCCGTGTGCTTAATGACTGCTATTCTTCATAAGATCTTGAAGACAAGATTCATAAGACCTCTAAGGCAGCTTCTTTTTAAGATGCATTACAGACAGTTGAGGAAGTGTTTCCGTTCACATGCACGCTGTGTTAAAATAAAGCTGCTATAATTAAGTGTAATGGCTACCAACTGTCACTAGAGGCTGCTCTTAATACACTGTGGAGAAATAAAATAAAAGGGGGGGGGAGGGGGGGAAGTCTGCGCGTCCTCCATCTCCCATAAAGGAGCTCTTCTCCCTTTCTTTTACAAGCAAAAAATAAGTTCATCACCGTGATGCATCTGCACGGTTATCCTATTTATTTCAATTGCTAAACCATTCGTTTAACCATAAAATCGTTCTATTACAACCCTGTGAGATTAGGCAATACATGGACAAACCACATTTCCCAGACCACCAATATCCATTTTTTCCTAGTACACACAGCAAATAGATCAAAGATTTTCGAGCTGCATTTTAAGAAGTATTTGAGCAATGGCTCCTAATTATAGTAGGATATTTATGTTTCACTTTGCCATGTTTTTGGAGTAATACATTTCCCATAGTAAAAACATATTAGTACTTCACTAATATGTTTTCTGATGCTTTCTGTTTTCTGTCCTTAATCTTCCCCAAGTTGTCTTTGACAGGTTGCATTCATCTCCTATGTAAAGACTCCTAGCTAAAATAAGAAAAATCCCTTCAATATTTTGCAAAGAACCATTAAATATTTCGTGCAAACTGTTAAAATCTAAACCAGGTATGTTTAAATGAACACAGGCTGTTTTTGTCACTAGGACGCGCGTGTCAGCCTGCTTTGGCAACTTAACTGCCTCTCTGTTCCCTGTCCTACGCGTTGCTGCCACGTACGTTTGGCACGTTGGTGTAGCACCATGTTTTTATGAAGAACGACCTTCTAGCGCTGACTTTTCTGACTGGGCCACTCTAATGACAGCTAAGACATGCTGTTTGGGGTCATACCTGATCTGCCCCTCCTGCAGTCCCCTCTTGGCTGTATCTGACCTTCCTCTTGGTTGTGTTGGTTCAGTGCTAGTTACGTGTCGTCGGCTCCGCTGGCTATTCCGTTTTTGTAATACACGGAGACTGACTCAATGTTCTTTAAAACCAGTCCCTGCTTGCATCAGTCTTTCTTGAGTTGCACAATTGTGTGCTTCTGTTTGGTGGCCAGGGTGATACCTGAGGGCGTAGTTTGCTCCAGTTCACCTCCTAGTTTGCACTGGTTCACTTTTGTGCCTGGAGCTTGCCTTTCCTCTGTTGCAGTCTGGCTGGGGAGCTCGGCAGCCAGTGTGTGAAGCCAACAGTTGTGTTATTTTGGAGCATTTGCTGGGGAAGCACATATTTTTGTTTGTTTGTTTTTCTCCTGAACTAGGGAGGAGGGGAGCGAGTGTGCAGCTTGAATGAAGCTTTGTTTTCTGCTGAGGAAATGAAAAGCTGAAATCTCATCTCTCCTGACCCAGAAATGTTCCCTTTCACAGGGCTGAACCTTTTAGTTTGGAGTCCTCAGGGTGGTAAAGTAAAAGAAGGGCTGCATTTACAAGAGCGCTAGAGGAGAGGAACCCTTACATGCAGCGGTTGGAGACCGTGTGTGAGAGGTGGAAGAGTTGGTGACTATTGTTTCTGCTGGAGAGAACTTTAAACCACATCCGCCCTGTCAGGATATTCCTCAAACCATTGTACTGTGGAACGGTGCCCCTCTACTTTCCTAATTACTTAGGGCCTATCAATGCAGATCTGAACTTATTAGAAGCTCCTGTTGCGGGCATTCATCTTTACTTAAAGTAGGATTAGAATATAAGGGTGTGGCGATCCTGTGCTCTCAGTTGCTCATGTGAAGCACCAGACTAGAAAGCTGCTGATTTGCTTTTGATCCTGGCTGTTATTTAAGTACAACGGGAGAATTCAGAAGACCAGGCCCAGAAGAGTCAAGTGGAAGAGTTCATGTGCCTCTCTGTGGAGGAGGCAGAACTGAGCCTTGACCTGCTTGCTTTCCTTGCAAGTGCTCCAAGCCAAGAAAGCGGGAGTGATGACTTCAGGCCCACAGTGTTTTCTCCTGCT
>NW_010421652.1:76678-82962 GCF_000710305.1 Buceros rhinoceros silvestris | reverse complement strand
CCTGCTGAAGCTGCTTAACCTGGGTGGGCCATAATTTCAGTTTGCTGAAAGTGACTATTTGCTAAAATAATCAAATCAGGTTTTGGCTACCCACCAGACACCTGGAAAATCTGCTTCTTAGACTGTCACAGCAACTCTTTTGGTTCATAAGAACTTGACCTATGGCTTAGCTCCTTTTCTGCCATAACACTGTGTAACTTTTGCTCTGGCTAACAGCTATGTTAACTGCTCACCAGAGAACATCTTGCAGTTGTTTGGTTTCAGGCTCTGTCTTTGCAAAAGACATGAAAAATAGCCCCGAATTGCAGAGCAGCTACAGGTATGATCTCTGTGGCTCTGTGATATGCAGTTCCTGGTTGAAGAGGCTTCTTTGCTGACCTGTGGTGCATGAATAAATTTGACAGCAGGCAATACAGAATGGGAAATCTGGAATGGCAGAACCTCACGACCTGTGCTTGGCCTTGCACTCCTTGGAAGAAACTATGTCAGTGACCAGTCTTTTGCTCACTGCGGACGAAAAAATTCAGAAGTCCTAGAAAAAGATTTGTAGAGGTCACCTAGCTGCTTCATCCTTCTCTAAAGGAAAACTAACTTCAATAGTTTAAGCTAGGGTGAAGGTTCTGTGGTGGATATCGCATATACAGCTGCAACATCTATCGCAAATTAACTTCTGATCCATTGTTTCTAAGAATAATGACCCTGTATTCTGAGGCTTCCTTTTGAAGAGTTAGGCTCCAGCCCCCTCTCATGCCTGGATCTCTTCCTCTCCCTGATTGCCTGGTTCTTGAGACCATCTGCACACGTTGTTTCACCATCATTAAACACCAGCAAGCAGATGCCTGCTTGATAGCAGTCTCTGAACATCAATCTGCGAAGAAGAGAGGGTTGATATTGAAAGGTTTTCGGTGGGTGAGAGATTACTGAAACAACCAGTGAGTGCTACTTAAAAACCTTGTCTCTCAGATGCTATGTCAAGGTCATATTTTTCAGGGTTTGCTCTTCCTTCACAACTTTTTAGAATATATGCTGGGAATCCAGGAACTCTCAGACTTATATAAACCAAATAAATTTCAGATGATTTTATAAATAGACTTGTGGGTTTTTTTCTAAAGCACATCTTGGAAAAGTTCAGATATCTGGGCAGCTGTATGAACCACTGCAATACCTGTGAGCTGGAGAACATTTCCTTAATCTCATATAGCTGTATCTTTCGGTACCAGTTTTCCACATACAGGCATACATTCAGCTGCCATAGGTGTTGATGTAAAGCTGGGATACCTCCAGGTCACCTGGCTTCTGCCTAAACACGTGGGAAAGCAAACGCACTTTGTTTGACTAACTTTCCTAATTGAATACACGCAACTCAAGATGAAGTTTTAATCTGGCAGTATGGTATTGCTGCTGCTAGCAGCAGGATGAGGTCCTATCCTTCCGACCCTGCTAAGCTAGTCTCTCCTGTGTTCATCACAATCTAGCTTTTCCCCTTTTGCCTTGGGTCCCAAAAGCTGTTGGAAGATGCCACCACCCAAAAAAACGGTGGTCGAGAAATGACACCGGTCATCGTAGGAGTACTGGAGGAATACTTCCTAGTCATGCCCTGTTTTGACAGCGAGACATAACATACGTATATGGTATTTTTTTTTACGTCTGTACTTTGTAGTGATCTTAATTGCTGTTTTAGAAACCAACTCTGTTGCGGAGTTGTAGATGTCTTGGTATTTTCGTTGGTGCTATACATTTTTTTGTTCTGTGCAGTAATACAATGTTTTCAGTTGTTTCTTTACCTGAATCATCAAGATAAAGCATTTTCATGAGCCTGTCAGGCTTACAGCCTCCTGGGGCCCGTGGGCTCAGGCTCTATAGGACACACAGCTGTGGCTGATATGAGAAGGATTTTCAGAGCTAGTGTAAGGCAACACTGCAACAAGTGGCCTCTTTTTAACTCCACCACAGCTCACTTTGATTACTCAAAGTGTTTCTCTACCTCACTGCACGCAATAGTTTTTGCAGTGGTACAATAGGAACAGCAGAGCCTCAAAAAGCTGTGTGGATCTAAGGGGCCAGCCGGTTCTGCACTCCCTCACTTGGCTTTATCAGTGGAAATTCCTTCCTCACTGATCGAATGACCGAGGGAAAATTATCTCTTTTTAAAACAGTTCACATTTCTTTGGATTCAGTTTCAAATTGGCATTCTTAAGCTTATCACAGACCATTTGTAAATGCACTAGTTCCTGACCGAAAGATTTAGCATGTACCAGATTTGTTATCCATCTAGGACAAACAGTCTGGAAGAGGCACATGCCATACGGTACATTCTCCATGAGCCACTTAAAGGTAGCAAGAGCACTTCATAATCTAGAGAACATTATTTAAAACTGACAGAACCATCACCCTACCATAAAAGCTGCCTTCTTCTAGGGCTTTTGGATTTACTTCCATGTTCACCTACCCACTTAAGATCAGTGTAGAAATCCAGCTAACCTTTCTGCAACATCAAAAGCATCCAAGAACTGGTCAAATGTCTCTGATACAGTGTGGCTCAGGCACAAAAGTGGCACATGGCCCCATCTTCCTGTACAGAGCAAGAACCAAATGACAGGTGGCGATTGCTTGATTCCCTATTTAAATCCCTCTCTCTCCTCCATTCACTCAGGGCCATGAGCCCAGTAGTTGTTCAGGTTTGTCCTTGGCTTCTTGCTCTCTCTTTGCCTGCGTAGTATTTTTCTGTTGTCTCTCTGATTGACCTTTTAAAAGTTTATTCTACTACAGTGATACACAATGCTACCAACATATGCCTTGTCTCCAACAGCGGTACATCTGTGTGATTTGGGTGAAGGCTGCTTTTGCTATAGCTTTCAAGCACCACAGAAAATCTTCATTACTTGTTATGTTTTCCTTGATGAAAGCCTACTACTGTAGCCGACCCACTCATGGTAGTAGGGGCTATAGCTAACAAAGAAATCTCCTAAAATAGCTACTTAATCATTTCCATAGTACTCATACTTTTCTTTCTACATCAAATTGTAGCAGAAGCAGATGAATAGTTAGAGAATCGGTTCTTTCTGCCAAATTCCGTCAAAACTCTGAAAGGGAAGACAACTGAGCTATGTGCTTGAACATCTTTCTATCAGTTTTGCATTGTTGCACATCATGGCTGGAGTTAAAAACTTTAAATTAAAACCTACAGCACTGGCAGCGCACAAAAAATTTTCCTGAGTTGATCATGCTGTATAGTCGCAGTGATACAACAAGCTGATAGTATTACAGTGTGGTGGTACCAAACCAGTTTGTGACCTTGAAACCAAAAGAATTGTTGTTTGGTTTCTGTTCTTTCAGTTCAGTGATCGAAACTGTAAAACCGTGAAGATAAGTTGGCACGTATCCTGGTGAGTGGGCAGCGTCCCAAGAACATGCTCCTCATGTGCTGAGCTGCTGGTAGTTTGGGTTTGGGCAGCTGCTTCGCTTTCACTGTCCTCTGTGTGTGAATCCGAGCAAGAAGAAAAACCGGAATAAATTGCCTGGCCCTTTGCCACATCTTTGCCTTAAAGAGCAGATGGTATCTGTAGCAAGTTGTAACCCCTGCGTCAGGGGTCGAGGGGCCAAACCGGGACACCCTGTTAGTCGAAATCCTGCCATGTTTTGTTTGCAAGAGGCAAATGACCGACATTTTCCTTTGACAGGACAACTGACTTGGCCAGCAGATTTGTCTGGGCTTGTTGCAGCTGTTTGGGTATCTAGGGAGAGGCCCAGAAGTGTGCCAGCCCTGAATCTCCTGGAGGAGCAGGGTAAAGTGTTCCCATCCAGGACTATATAAGCTTCTCTGCAGCCCTCTGTGCCGTACCAGGGCAGACAGAGCCTGAATTTCTGTACATTAGAGCATCTCCTCAACTTCTGTAACGTTCCTTTTGCATTGAGGGATGAAGGGAAGTGCTTTTCCATACTTCTGTCCTCCCATCTTGCTGCGGGATTTTTTCAACAGCTGTGCCTAATCTCTCCCAGGGCTACCTGCTGGGAGATGCTGGGTGGTCCTGCTCCCAGGGTATCCAGACAGGGGCTGGCTCTAGCTGGTTCCTTTCAGCTACACCTTTCCACTCAGGAGACCAGAGAGAAGGAAAGGAGAATGTGCCTGCCCGTAGGCTTACAGGACACAGCACATGGAAACCTGGGAGCTCCAAGGCACCTCAGCTCCCAGCCCGGGAGGGACAGGCAGAGCTGCTTTCTCCAGCATCATAGTGGCACAGGGACTTGGTCCAAGAGTCATTTCTTTGCTTCCTGTACTTCTGCAGTAGACTGAATTGCAGCAGTGGGACTCATCTTCCTGAATTTGCCCCTTCTTTTTTTTTTTCCTTAGAGGAGATGTTAGATTTTCCCCCTCAATAGTCACTGAAGCTATGTGTATGGCACAGCTGACCCATGTAACAGCTGCTTTTCTATATGCCAGGAAGTTTTACCACTTTATTAGAAAGAGACTGAGATTTCCAGGTAGACCTTTAAATTTTATTTTTTCCCTAAGAAAAGAGACAATAAGACTAGTTTACAGTAATGGTTGCCGCAAGTTCTTCTTTTGAGAAGATTTCAAAATAAGAATAAAATAACCAAGACAACCCCTACCCCCAGCTACAGAATCCCAACTAAAAACATCGAAAAAGAAGCTGATAACATTGATCCCTTCCGTACTGATAGTTAAACTTCAAAAATCAATGGAGAGAGAAGATTAACTGGCCTTTCTGTAGGATCACAAAGCCAAGCTAAATCACAAATGTAGAATTTTTACATCTATAAATATAGGGGATGATTTTTGGACAATGTTCAAATTACTTCTGAATTCCCTTTCCTTCAGAGAAAGCTCCTATGAGGTGCACTTGGAAAGGAATCCCTGAGTGTACTAGATATACTTCTGTGCAAACCAAGGAGTAGCTTTTCAGAGTGCTATGCGGAAGGAGTGAGACCAGCTTGATCAGCGAGGACCCCAGTCCTGCCGTCACTTCTGCCTGGAGTAATTCTAAACACTTCTCTTCTTTGTTCAGGCAAATTAATCTCTCAAAATACAAAGCTATTCCTGCACAAAAGTGTGGGCAGGATCTGGGATCAGTGGTCTTCTGAGTGTTTGTAGACCTCGGTCCTCTAAGGTACCTAGCTGAGAAATCCACGTTGCTGAATGTCTGAGGGTCTGAGTGCCCAGAATGAGTGCCTGGTATTTTTAACAAAGACAGACCTCAAGGGGCTAACTGTGCTTCTAGCCACGCTCGTATTTCCTCCTTGTTCGCTTTCAGCCACTCAATGTTGTTTTTCACCTGCTCAATTGACTGACTCCTGGGCGATTCTCCTGCCCCAGCATTAGGATATTTCTCGAAGAAATTTTCCATCTGGAAAAGAGAGAGAAAAATAATTAACATGAAGCAAATAAAGCTGATACTGGGGAAGTGGCTTTTTTACAGGGACCTGGTCAAGGACAGTTTTGGCAGGGAGAGATGTTTAAGGTCAGGCTAGTAGCACTAGGATAGTTTTACAGCAAACCATACTGCTTTGCACATTTAGGGGATAAAAAGTCATGTTTTCTGGCCTGTAGATTGTTAAATATACTGACTTAAAACCAAGAGAAGTGCTGTCAACATACCTGCCAAAGCTGGAGCTCAGTGTTGAAGGTTTGGGTAATAGTTACTATTCGACCAAGGTATCTGTCATTGATAGTGAATCTAGAAAAACAATTTAATGGATGATATTTGATGCAAAACCACCAAAAAAAGAAAAGGCACAAGTAATTATCTGAAGCTTAAACTTTTAACTTTGCTACTTGGAAATTCTTGGAAAATATTACTCCTTTACAATATATGGGCTAGTCTCAAATATGTTCACTCTCAAATGAAGTGGTTTCTTCTGTGGGATTTTAATTTATTTTCAGTTAACGACTTATCGTCTCATGCTGGAATTCAGGTGTGTTGGTGCTCAGCAATATGCCCGGTTCACAGCTCTAGGTTTGCAGATGTGCTTTGCTTCTGTGCCCTCACCAAGAGCTTAGGAAGGAGAATGAAGGAGAGAGAAGTCACTCAAATAGGGAGGAGCAAAGCCAAAATATTTGATGTTACTTCCACTGCTCGTCTGTGCATCTGATGCTTGCCATTACCACGAGAAGGAATTTAAAAAAATCTGTACAATGTCTTCTTGTTATGAAATCAATAGAGAGTGGAGACATGACTGACCAATTTCCATGTAATAACCAGATTATATGGCCTTGGTAGAACTTTGTAGACTTTTACATCACTTTTAATTGGTAGTGAACGTTT
>NW_010421652.1:74554-76596 GCF_000710305.1 Buceros rhinoceros silvestris | reverse complement strand
AGGGAAAGAATGGTTTTCAAGTTAGCAACAAAGTACTTATTCACAGCACACGGATAGGATTGTGTTGAATACACTGTCAGTTTTCATTATACAAAGGCAAGTGATTATAGTGTATGGTGAAAAGATAGAAAAGCACGGCATATAACAAGATATACAGATGGATGTAGACCTAAAGGCTCCAGTGGGTTCATTACCATACCTGTCAACTAAGTACTCCCAGTTAAGTCGTATCCAGTCCCAGACCATGGTTTTCCCATAGGTGTTATACGAGATGTACCTCAGGACTGTGAACACATCTTGGGTTTTGATGAGGCTGGTGTTGTAAATATACTTCAGATACCTAAGGGAAATGCCACAAGAATCAACGAAATCCTTTCATGAAAGACAGTGGAAAACAAATAATATGTTAACACTTTCAGTGTAAACTTAATTGATGAGGATGAGAAATAATGCAATGCTAATTTCTGAATTTCTGTATTTCTGAAGTATATATTTCAATCCAGTAGTGAAAACAAGATTGGATCAGTCAGTAGTCTGGGTAGCCAAGTGCCAAAAAAGGAGTACTCCAGGCTATAAAGATCTTATAAGTAAAATGGAAGCACACACAGGTGGCTTGCTGACACTGAAATCTGTTCTGTTTGTTCTGAAACTCCCATCCACACAAAATTAAAATTCATTTGGGCATAGAGTGTCTGCAAGTGCTTCAGTTCTGCTTTCAGTTACTGCACAAATGGTTTTGGCTGACAGAGCAGAGCACATACGTTCACAGGGAAATGAGTAACGTATCACAGTAACGTGATCACAGTAATGCTTCACTGCCGCAGCTGCAGAACACCCTGAAGCTGTTGGGTGCTGGGATTAAGGATTGTCTTCTTTTTTCCCATATGTAAGGGACAATTTTCTCCATCTTTTTGCTCTTTCCACTTCCTTATTTTGTAATAGTAAATTAAGAGACAAGTTCTTCCTGTTTTAGGGGAGAATTTTTATTTTCTTCGAATATTGGCTGGTCTAGCTAATTAATTCATGTCTTAATCATGTCAGTGATTAGTTATTGAATGGTTTTAGATTATGGCTGCTGTGGTCATAAGAATTTAGGAATATAGCTGCCTCCTACCACTATTTTAATTACTCTAACTCTAGTATTTACTCTTCATGAACCTCCTATACTTCCTTGTTTCATCTTGTTTAAACTTGGAGCTTTTCCAAGCAGATACTGCTCCATTTTTTATTCAGAGGGGCGCCAACAAAGCGGTGAATGGCCCTGGTGAGGATGCTTGCCTGCATCTCTGCTACATAACACAACTACTTGCAAAGTTATCAGATAAACTTTACATGATAACTCAGTTATTGTCATCTACCCTGATAGTTGTCTGGAGCCTGTGATGATGCTCACCCAGTCTGACAGCTGGCCCAGCCTGGGGCAGTACCCAGACTCCCTATCTGTGCCATGGTGGTGTGAATACATCATTTCTGGTTCTAGCTCCAGTACCTCTGCACAGCACTTCAGGGAGCATGGGAACTTCACATGGATGCCTTCATAGGATTGTTAGTAGCAATTGCTCAAGGTTGTTTGCCTAATTTTGACTACATAGAAGGCAGACACCTAGTCTAAGCCAACTCTCTGTAGCCAATGGAGGGCAACTGGCAACACCAAAAGCAATTCTTCCCATAGATTTTAAGTCCCTTTCCTGGTCTGGGATAAACAATGCTCTGCAGGTCCTGCCTCCTTTAATTGATTACAGAGAAAACATAGACGACTAATTTTCTCCTGATGCTTAATTATTAGGCAGCTAAAACTGTGCATAGTGAAGGCACTATTGGAAGAGATGAAGACTGTTGATTGTGTGCAGAAGCTACCATGTGTTCAATATCTTTCCACTAAAGGAGCAAGGCTTTTTTCCTACTATAGTGCAATCTCAGAGGGGGGTGTAAGATAACTGCTCGTGAAAATACAAGGCGTTCCTTGTGCTGTAATCTGACAAAAATGACAGCACAGGAGTGGAGAGAGGAGAATGAGTAACCGGTGACCAGCTGCTTCTGTA
>NW_010421652.1:70041-74468 GCF_000710305.1 Buceros rhinoceros silvestris | reverse complement strand
AGGGAAAGAAAAATCTTTCTGTGTTTAAATCACCTGTCCAAAAGGGTGATGTTCTTCACTGATGCCAGGCCATACAGCAGCTTTTCTTTTTCTTGTGCTAATGAAGTGTTTTGGTATTTCTCGAACATGAAATCCCACGATGACTCATTGCCTGAGTTCTGCATCCCATAGCGATACACTAGGAGTCGGAGATTTACAGGAACACTAAAACAAAGAAACAGTACTTGAATATTCTTCCCCCTTTCCTGCTTGAGGTCCATGACCAGGTTACATGCTGTATTCTTCACCAGTCACAAAAGCCATGAGCACTCACGGTTTTCCTTGTTGCCAGTCCTCGAAGAGCTGAGAAGCACTCCTCACAGATTCTGCGTCATCCATACTGCATGCAAAGTCTAGAACAGATGCACGGAGAAGCCTTTAAAAGAGAGAGAGAGAGACACACAGATATTTTCCTACTGTTTAGTGTTCTTTGAATCCATCAATAATATAAGAAGGAAAAAAAATAAGATTGTTCAACCTCTCCAAATGGCCTCCAGTATCATCCCAGAGAAGTTGATCCACAATGGGTTTTACCAGCGAGCGAAAGTATTCCTGAGGCAAAAAAAGGGGGTTGGTTACTAGTGTAGATTTCTTTAAATAACAATATATTTGTGTTCTTAGTTTATTCTCCTTCATTTTTGCCAGAACTTGCATCTCTTAAACAAAAAGTAACACAAACACACGCAATCTTTACCGATCACGACAGCATGCCAAGTCTGAATGCTTGCACTGCTGATGCGCAGATAGGACAAAGGAAACCTGCCTTGTCTGAGCTCCCAAATGAAGGTTGGGGTACAGCAAGGACACACTGCCACAACTTTCTTCCAGAGATAATGCTGAGTTCGGGGCAGATTTATTTTAGTGACCATTAAATCATGTTTAGCACGTTAGGTCAACTAACAAACGTGCTCACTGCCTCGTTGAGGTATAGGCATCCGTCATGCTGAGATTTTGATGCCCTTACATACTTCTTTATTGGATGTAGGACGGCCTTGACTAAAAATTGTCTGTACTGTGACTTATGGCAATGGATTATAAGAATAATTAGGCATAACTTCTTTTCTCCAAGTGCGTAGTCCTGAATTGAGAATCCGGGTAATTCAGAGATCAGTACTAAGCAGTTTTTAGCACTTTTTTTTCAAGGTGCAGTAACAAAAAGTAAATACTGATAGCTCAGCAACATTGAAAATCACTTGAACTTCAATATTATTGCTGTTACAGATCCTGAACTCTCAGATTCAGTGGTGCCATGCAGGAATGGGTTTTTTTGCTTCATCACCTGAAAGCGAGGATAGAGATTTGTATCATCTTCAAGCATGTTTGCGAGGTAAGTTACAGATGATATAACTCTATGCCAAGGCAAATACTCTGTTTCACTTGTTAGGTATTTTGTGAGCTGCAGGGGAACCGAGTAATCAACGAGGTCAGATCTGTGGAGGGAGAACATATAAATTCTATTATTTTAGTGAATTTGAAGAACTTGCTTCTTTAAAGATATTAGAAAACTGTTTACCTTAGAAGGTCTGAAATAATAAACTTTGGGAAGGGGAAAATAGTCTGGAATGTAACGTGGGAGGTGTTTTTCCAAAGATACCGCAGAGGATCACTGTTGATCAACTCCTAACTGCAGGAGCTCTCATTGCTGCGAGGAGGCAGTTCAAACTGTGCAGCTGCCTGGTGTGCCCAGAAGAGGGTAGGTCTCAACTGACTGCATTAACTCCTGTCATACAAGAAAGAACCGCTGGCTCTGGAGACATCCCGAAAGGCTGAGGAAATTCAGACTTACAGAAGGTTGCCTGAAGTTTATCTGTGTTAGCATGGCTGGGTACAAGAGCTAGAAGTTTCCAAGCAAGTTTCTAAAAAAGGTAGCTGAGGCGGTAACTCCCTAACGGCATGTTGTGCACTGTAGGCACGCCTCTGATTTTCTGGACACTGAACTTCCTCTGCAGTTATTGTTACTTACATCTCAAAATCACCCCTTTCTAAGACCTGTGCGGTTAAAGTCCTCTTTTTCTGTCACTGAACGGAAGGGGAGCATTTCTCTCGACTGCGTTGGTGCTGCAAGTTGCCAGTGCATACTTGAATTTGTCCCTTTTGGAGGACTTCATAAGGCAATAAACAATTAAGACTTCTGACAAATACAGAAATTTTCTTTCAACAATCTGAGTTAATTTTAATAAGAAATAGAAAGTGAAAAAAAATGTGTTGAAATCTGCACAGGGAATTAGTTTACCTTGCTAAAGCAAAGGCATCATCCAAAATCCCTGCTCGGTCATCAGCTGAAAAATTCTGTGTGAAAAGAGGAAAAGAGTGATCAAGAATATATAGATTATTTGCAGAAAAAAAGCCAGCCTCCGCAGACCTCTACAAGAGACCCACCAAACACATCAATGTTATGACACTCACTTTGTGGTTGCTGACCAGAAGAGCGCTTAAACTGTCCCAGTTTTGACCGTCATAATTCACCCGATAAAATCCAATGTGGTCTGGATTAACGATCACAGAAGTATTAGGAGACGATGCTATTACAATTCCTGCAAAACAAAGAAACAGTGATTGGTTTGTGCATCTTATATGACACAGAACTCACTGCAGATTCCTTGACTTCAAAGGTAATATTTGGTTTTAAAGAATATGGAAATAAGATCCAAACCTTAATTTTTAAACTTAGTTTTTAAAAGGCTGTGAGTAAAGGTGAGTTATTATAGACTTTAGTGAATGCCAAAAATATTGAATCATGGTAATTAATTACTTGGGCCTGCTAGTTTGTTTTAAAACAGAGATCATTGTGATCTGGGAGAGGATGGTGAAAATTAATGTCACTCTAAAAGTAAAAACTTGCATAGAAACAATTCTTGCAAATATCTCTTTTAAAAGGATTTGCACCCTCATGATTACTATTTGTTTTAAAGTTTTTGTATTCAATCCTCTGTTCATGTAATTTTTCAGTTTATTTTAACTAACTTTGTAAGGGTTTTCCTCCCTGTACTCTTCTCTGATTCAATTTTTATAGCTTTTGATAAAGGAATTACAAAATAGGCTGAGACTTTACTCAAGCACTCAAGTTTAAGGAATTTCCCATTTAAAATGAATCCTCGAAAAACATTTTTGAGAATCTTGGCCAGGTCCAGTTTGTGCTGCTAGTTCTTTCGCCCATTAAAAGCAGTGATCTTCGATTTGCGGTTTGAGACTGGACTGAAATTCACTTTTCTATTTGAATGACCCATACAAGGTATTTCACAAGGCGTTTTTCCCCTACAGTTGCTGTTTACCCTATTACCCAAGATTTTTACAGACATAGGAGTAAGCACCCAATCACGGCTTTGCAGGCTTTGTCAAATTAGTAGCCCTTTGCAGCCCACTGTGATGTTGTGGGGAAGTTAGAAAAGGAAAATTTCTTTGTGTCTGACTTGGATCGTGATGCAAGACTTTTAAAATTTGCTTTTGCATAGATACTAAAAGCAACCAGGTTAGAAAAAAAAGCAGAATGAAAGACAAATTACTTTTAAAATAGGTAACATTCAAATAAGTACCAGAAGAGAAGAGCTGATTATGATACTTCTCGAATTCCAACATGTGATGAAACTTAAAAACTCAAAATGAAAGTCAATTTTTTTCTTTTTTTCCCCCATTTCCCTCCCATTTTTGACCACTTGACTTGTGGAATGAGAAATTCAGATTTGACTGCGGAACAGAACAATCATCAAAGATACCCATGTAAGTATTTTGGCATTACTGACATCAACATTGGAAAATGTGTTTAATCATTTGAGGTTTTTTCATTAACTGAACTCAGGTTGCCAGTTTACTATGCCACAGATGAGTTCATCAGCCTTTTCCTGACATCAACATTGGAAAATGTGTTTAATCATTTGAGGTTTTTTCATTAACTGAACTCAGGTTGCCAGTTTACTATGCCACAGATGAGTTCATCAGCCTTGCACTTCACCTCTTTTCTTAGACTTGACAAAGGGCATATCTAATTCCTATAGATTTTAGTACATAAGTAAGAGTATGCTTAGATGCTTCCTTGAATAGGAAGTGTGTGATTTAAACACATGCTTAAGCACTTTACTGAATTGAGCTTAAATTGACATAATGTATATATAGGGGAAATAATAATCTTATTGCAGAAATGACTAATATCTTCAGCACAACCAAGCTGTGTGCTGGTTCCCAGACCCGGAAACTGAAAAGTGTGGAAGTTAATTCTGTATTTTATTTCTCATTGAGGACGCTGAAAAGCTTTATCCATTTGTTATTTTAAAGGAGAATGGAAAGTTTACCTGCAGAATTTGATGAGTTGTAGAAAGTATAATCTGTTGCACTCCCAAGTCTCCATTTCACTGGTATATTCCATTTATAACTGAAATTATTTAAAGGGAAAG